>NW_027309972.1:0-209994 GCF_047496795.1 Chiloscyllium punctatum
ATACACCCTCTCACAGACTTATACCCCTATACACACACACACACACTCTCACAGACACACCCACATACACCCTCTCACAGACTTATACCCCTATACACACACACACATTCACACAGACACTCCCACACACACCCTCTCACAGACTTATACCCCTATACACACACACACACTCTCACAGACACTCCCACACACACCCTCTCACAGACTTATACCCCTATACACACACACAGACACTCCCACATACACCCTCTCACAGACTTATACCCCTATACACACACTCACAGACACACCCACATACACCCTCTCACAGACTTATACCCCTATACACACACACACACTCACACAGACACTCCCACACACACCCTCTCACAGACTTATACCCCTATACACACACACACTCTCACAGACACTCCCACATACACCCTCTCACAGACTTATACCCCTATACACACACACAGACACTCCCACATACACCCTCTCACAGACTTATACCCCTATACACACACTCAAAGACACTCCCACATACACCCTCTCACAGACTTATACCCCTATACACACACACACACTCTCACAGACACTCCCACACACACCCTCTCACAGACTTATACCCCTATTCACACACACAGACACTCCCACATACACCCTCTCACAGACTTATACCCATATACACACACACAGACACTCCCACATACACCCTCTCACAGACTTATACCCCTATACAAACACTCACACAGACACTCCCACACACACCCTCTCACAGACTTATACCCCTACACACACACACACACACTCACAGACACTCCCACACACACCCTCTCACAGACTTATACCCCTATACACACACACACACAGACACTCTCACACACACCCTCTCACAGACTGATACCCCTATAAACACACACACAGACACTCCCACACACACCCTCTCACAGACTTATACCCATATACACACACTCACAGACACTCCCACATACACCCTCTCACAGACTTATACCCCTATACACACACACACTCACAGACACTCCCACACACACCCTCTCACAGACTTATACCCCTATACACACACACTCACAGACACTCCCACACACACCCTCTCACAGACTTATACCCCTATACACACACACACACACAGACACTCCCACATACACCCTCTCACAGACTTATACCGCTATACACACACACACTCTCACAGTCACTCCCACACACACCCTCTCACAGACTTATACCCTTGTACACACACACACACACAGTCTCACAGACACTCCCACATACACCCTCTCACAGACCTATACCCCTATACACACACTCACACAGACACTCCCACATACACCCTCTCACAGACTTATACCCCTATACACACACACACACTCTCACAGACACTCCCACACACACCCTCTCACAGACTTATACCCCTATACACACTCTCACAGACACTCCCACATACACCCTCTCACAGACTTATACCCCTATACACACACACACTCTCACAGACACTCCCCCACACACCCTCTCACAGACTTATACCCCTATACACACACACACTCACACAGACACTCCCACACACACCCTCTCACAGACTTATACCCCTATACACACACTCACACAGACACTCCCACTCACACCCTCTCACAGACTTATACCCCTATACACACACTCACACAGACACTCCCACATACACCCTCTCACAGACTTATACCCCTATACACACACACACACACACACACAGACACTCCCACACACACCCTCTCACAGACTTATACCCCTATACACACACACACACACTCTCACAGACACTCCCACACACACCCTCTCACAGACTTATACCCCTATACACACACACACACACTCTCACAGACACTCCCACATACACCCTCTCACAGACTTATACCCCTATACACACACTCTCACAGACACTCCCACACACACCCTCTCAGACTTATACCCCTATACACACACACACACTCAGACAGATACTCCCACACACACCCTCTCACAGACTTATACCCCTATACACACACACACACACACAGACACTCCCACACACACCCTCTCACAGACTTATACCCCTATACACACACTCTCACAGACACTCCCACACACACCCTCTCAGACTTATACCCCTATACACACACACACACTCACACAGACACTCCCACACACACCCTCTCACAGACTTATACCCCTATACGCACACACACACACACAGACACTCCCACACACACCCTCTCACAGACTTATACCCCTATACGCACACACACACACACAGACACTCCCACACACACCCTCTCACAGACTTATACCCCTATACACACACACACACACACTCACACAGACACTCCGACATACACCCTCTCACAGACTTATACCCCTATACACGCACACACTCACAGACACTCCCACATACACCCTCTCACAGACTTATACCCCTATACACACACACTCACAGACACTCCCACATACACCCTCTCACAGACTTATACCCCTATACACACACTCACACAGACACTCCCACACACACCCTCTCACAGACTTATACCCCTATACACACACACACACACTCTCACAGACACTCCCACACACACCCTCTCACAGACTTATACCCCTATACACACACACACACTCTCACAGACACTCCCACATACACCCTCTCACAGACTTATACCCCTATACACACACACACTCAGACACTCCCACATACACCCTCTCACAGACTTATACCCCTATATACACACACACTCAGACACTCCCACATACACCCTCTCACAGACTTATACCGCTATACACACACACACACTCACAGTCACTCCCACACACACCCTCTCACAGACTTATACCCCTATACACACACTCACACAGACACTCCCACACACACCCTCTCACAGACTTATACCCTTGTACACACACACACACACTCTCACAGACACTCCCACATACACCCTCTCACAGACCTATACCCCTATACACACACACACACTCTCACAGACACTCCCACACACACCCTCTCACAGACGTATACCCCTATACACACACACTCTCACAGACACTCCCACACACACCCTCTCACTGACTTATACCCCTATACACACACACACTCACACAGACACTCCCACACACACCCTCTCACAGACTTATACCCCTATACACACACACACAGACACTCCCACATACACCCTCTCACAGACTTATACCCCTATACACACACTCACACAGACACTCCCACACACACCCTCTCACAGACTTATACCCCTATACACACACAGACACTCTCACAGACACTCCCACATACACCCTCTCACAGACTTATACCCCTATACACACACACACACTCACACAGATACTCCCACACACACCCTCTCACAGACTTATACCCCTATACACACACACACACACACAGACACTCCCACACACACCCTCTCACAGACTTATACCCCTATACACACACTCTCACAGACACTCCCACACACACCCTCTCAGACTTATACCCCTATACACACACACACACTCACACAGACACTCCCACACACACCCTCTCACAGACTTATACCCCTATACGCACACACACACACAGACACTCCCACACACACCCTCTCACAGACTTATACCCCTATACGCACACACACACACACAGACACTCCCACACACACCCTCTCACAGACTTATACCCCTATACACACACACACACACTCACACAGACACTCCGACATACACCCTCTCACAGACTTATACCCCTATACACACACACACAGACACTCCCACACACACCCTCTCACAGACATATACCCCTATACACACACATACACACACACACAGACACTCCCACATACACCCTCTCACAGACTTATACCCCTTTACACACACACACTCTCACAGACACTCCCACATACACCCTCTCACAGACTTATACCCCTATATACACACACACTCAGACACTCCCACATACACCCTCTCACAGACTTATACCGCGACACACACACACACACTCACAGTCACTCCCACACACACCCTCTCACAGACTTATACCCCTATACACACACTCACACAGACACTCCCACACACACCCTCTCACAGACTTATACCCCTATACACACACACTCTCACAGACACTCCCACACACACCCTCTCACAGACCTATACCCCTATACACACACACACACTCACACAGACACTCCCAGATACACCCTCTCACAGACCTATACCCATATACACACACACACACTCTCACAGACACTCCCACACACACCCTCTCACAGACGTATACCCCTATACACACACACACCCTCACAGACACTCCCACACACACCCTCTCACAGACTTATACCCCTATACACACACACACACACACAGACACTCCCACACACACCCTCTCACAGACTTATACCCCTATACACACACACTCTCACAGACACTCCCACATACACCCTCTCACAGACTTATACCCCTATACACACACACACACACACACAGACACTCCCACACACGCCCTCTCACAGACTTATACCCCTATACACACACTCTCACAGACACTCCCACACACACCCTCTCAGACTTATACCCCTATACACACACACACACTCACACAGACACTCCCACACACACCCTCTCACAGACTTATACCCCTATACACACACACACTCTCACAGACACTCCCACATACACCCTCTCACAGACTTATACCCCTATACACACACACACACACACGGACACTCCCACACACACCCTCTCACAGACTTATACCCCTATACACACACACACACACTCACACAGACACTCCGACATACACCCTCTCACAGACTTATACCCCTATACACACACACACAGACACTCCCACACACACCCTCTCACAGACTTATACCCCTATACACACACACACTCACACAGACACTCCCACATACACCCTCTCACAGACTTTTCCCCCTATACACACACACACACAGACACTCCCACATACACCCTCTCACAGACTTATACCCCTATACACACACACACAGACACTCCCACACACACCCTCTCACAGACTTATACCCCTATACACACACACACACTCTCACAGACACTCCCACATACACCCTCTCACAGACTTATACCCCTATACACACACACACACACTCACAGACACTACCACATACACCCTCTCACAGACTTATACCCCTATACACAAACACAAACTCTCACAGGCACACCCACATACACCCTCTCACAGACTTATACCCCTATACACACACACACACTCTCACAGACACACCCACATAAACCCTCTCACAGACTTATACCCCAATACACACACACACACTCTCACAGACACTCCCACACACACCCTCTCACAGACTTATACCCCTATACACACACACACACACACACAGACACTCCCACATACACCCTCTCACAGACGTATACCCCTATACACACACACACACACACAGACACTCCCACATACACCCTCTCACAGACTTATACCCCTATACACACACTCTCACAGACACTCCCACACACACCCTCTCAGACTTATACCCCTATTCACACACACACACACACTCACAGACACTCCCACACACACCCTCTCAGACTTATACCCCTATACACACACACACACTCTCACAGACACTCCCACACACACCCTCTCACAGACTTATACCCCTATACACACACACACAGACACACAGACACTCCCACACACACCCACTCACAGACTTATACCCCTATACACACACTCTCACAGACACTCCCACACACACCCTCTCACAGACTTATACCCTTGTACACACACACACACACTCTCACAGACACTCCCACATACACCCTCTCACAGACCTATACCCCTATACACACACACACACTCACACAGACACTCCCACATACACCCTCTCACAGACCTATACCCCTATACACACACACACACTCTCACAGACACTCCCACACACACCCTCTCACAGACGTATACCCCTATACACACACACACTCTCACAGACACTCCCACACACACCCTCTCACAGACTTATACCCCTATACACACACACACTCACACAGACACTCCCACATACACCCTCTCACAGACTTATACCCCTATACACACACACACACACACAGACACTCCCACACACACCCTCTCACAGACTTATACCCCTATACACGCACTCTCACAGACACTCCCACACACACCCTCTCAGACTTATACCCCTATACACACACACACACTCACACAGACACTCCCACACACACCCTCTCACAGACTTATACCCCTATACACACACACACACACACAGACACTCCCACACACACCCTCTCACAGACTTATACCCCTATACACACACACACACACACACACAGACACTCCCACACACACCCTCTCACAGACTTATACCCCTATACACACACACACACACTCACACAGACACTCCGACATACACCCTCTCACAGACTTATACCCCTATACACACACACACAGACACTCCCACACACACCCTCTCACAGACTTATACCCCTATACACACACACACTCACACAGACACTCCCACATACACCCTCTCACAGACTTATACCCCTATACACACACACACACAGACACTCCCACATACACCCTCTCACAGACTTATACCCCTTTACACACACACACTCTCACAGACACTCCCACATACACCCTCTCACAGACTTATACCCCTATACACAAACACACACTCTCACAGACACACCCACATACACCCTCTCACAGACTTATACCCCTATACACACACACACACTCTCACAGACACACCCACATACACCCTCTCACAGACTTATACCCCAATACACACACACACACTCTCACAGACACTCCCACACACACCCTCTCACAGACTTATACCCCTATACACATACACACACACTCTCACAGACACTCCCACGCACACCCTCTCACAGACTTATACCCCTATACACACACACACACACTGACAGACACTCCCACATACACCCTCTCACAGACTTATACCCCTATACACACACACACTCAGACACTCCCACATACACCGTCTCACAGACTTATACCCCTATATACACACACACTCAGACACTCCCACATACACCCTCTCACAGACTTATACCGCTATACACACACACACACTCACAGTCACTCCCACACACACCCTCTCACAGACTTATACCCCTATACACACACTCACACAGACACTCCCACACACACCCTCTCACAGACTTATACCCCTATACACACACACACACTCTCACAGACACTCCCACACACACCCTCTCACAGACCTATACCCCTATACACACACACACACACACTCTCACAGACACTCCCACACACACCCTCTCACAGATGTATACCCCTATACACACACACACTCTCACAGACACTCCCACACACACCCTCTCACAGACTTATACCCCTATACACACACACACTCACACAGACACTCCCACATACACCCTCTCACATTCTTATACCCCTATACACACTCTCACAGACACTCCCACATACACCCTCTCACAGACTTATACCCCTATACACACACACACAGACACTCCCACATACACCCTCTCACAGACTTATACCCCTATACACACACACACACTCACACAGACACTCTCACACACACACCCTCTCACAGACTTATACCCCTATACACACTCTCACAGACACTCCCACACACACCCTCTCACAGACTTATACCCCTATACACACACACACACTCTCACAGACACACCCACATACACCCTCTCACAGACTTATACCCCTATACACAAACACACACTCTCACAGACACTCCCACATACACCCTCTCACAGACTTATACCCCTATACACACACTCACACAGACACACCCACATACACCCTCTCACAGACTTATACCCCTATACACACACACACACTCTCACAGACACACCCACATACACCCTCTCACAGACTTATACCCCTATACACACACACACACACTCACAGACACACCCACATACACCCTCTCACAGACTTATACCCCAATACACACACACACACTCTCACAGACACTCCCACACCCACCCTCTCACAGACTTATACCCCTATACACACACACACACACACACACAGACACTCCCACATACACCCTCTCACAGACTTATACCCCTATACACACACACACACACACAGACACTCCCACATACACCCTCTCACAGACTTATACCCCTATACACACACTCTCACACACACTCCCACACACACCCTCTCAGACTTATACCCCTATTCACACACACACACACACTCACAGACACTCCCACACACACCCTCTCAGACTTATACCCCTATACACACACACACACTCTCACAGACACTCCCACACACACCCTCTCACAGACTTATACCCCTATACACACACACACACTCACACGGACACTCCCACGTACACCCTCTCACAGACTTATACCCCTATACACACACACACAGACACACAGACACTCACACACACCCACTCACAGACTTATACCCCTATACACACACACACACACAGACACTCCCACACACACCCTCTCACAGACTTATACCCCTATACACACACACACACACAGACACACCCACATACACCCTCTCACAGACATATACCCCTATACACACACACACACTCTCACAGACACACCCACACACGCCCTCTCACAGACTTATACCCCTATACACATACACACACACACACACAGACACTCCCACACACACCCTCTCACAGACATATACCCCTATACACACACACACACACAGACACACCCACATACACCCTCTCACAGACTTATACCCCTATACACACACACACACTCTCACAGACACACCCACATACACCCTCTCACAGACTTATACCCCTATACACACACACACACTCACACAGACACTCCCACACAAACCCTCTCACAGACTTATACCCCTATACACACACACATTCTCACAGACACTCCCACACACACCCTCTCACAGACTTACACCCCTATACACACACACAGACACTCCCACATACACCCTCTCACAGACTTATACCCCTATACACGCCCTCTCACAGACACTCCCACATACACCCTCTCACAGACTTATACCCCTATACACGCACTCTCACAGACACTCCCACATACACCCTCACACAGACTTATACCCCTATACACACACACACACACTCACACACAGACACTCCCACATACACCCTCTCACAGACTTATACCCCTATACACACACACACACTCACACAGACACTCCCACACACACCCTCTCACAGACTTATACCCCTATACACGCACTCTCACAGACACTCCCACATACACCCTCTCACAGACTTATACCCCAATACACACACACACACTCACACAGACACTCCCACACACGCCCTCTCACAGACTTATACCCCTATACACGCACTCTCACAGACACTCCCACATACACCCTCACACAGACTTATACCCCTATACACACACACACACTCACACAGACACTCCCACACACACCCTCTCACAGACTTATACCCCTATACACACACACACTCTCACAGACACTCCCACATACACCCTCTCACAGACTTATACCCCTATACACACACACACTCACACAGACACTCCCACATACACCCTCTCACAGACTTATACCCCTATACACACACTCACACTCTCACAGACACTCCCACACACACCCTCTCACAGACTTATACCCCTATACACACACTCACACTCTCACAGACACTCCCACACACACCCTCTCACAGACTTATACCCCTATACACACACACACACTCACACAGACACTCCCACACACACCCTCTCACAGACTTATACCCCTATACGCACACACAAACACACACAGACACTCCCACACACACCCTCTCACAGACTTATACCCTTGTCCACACACACACACACTCTCACAGACACTCCCACATACACCCTCTCACAGACCTATACACCTATACACACACACACACTCTCACAGACACTCCCACAAACACCCTCTCACAGACGTATACCCCTATACACACACACACTCTCACAGACACTCCCACACACACCCTCTCACAGACTTATACCCCTATACACACACACACTCACACAGACACTCCCACATACACCCTCTCACAGACTTATACCCCTATACACACACACACACACACAGACACTCCCACACACACCCTCTCACAGACTTATACCCCTATACACGCACTCTCACAGACACTCCCACACACACCCTCTCAGACTTATACCCCTATACACACACACACACTCACACAGATACTCCCACACACACCCTCTCACAGACTTATACCCCTATACACACACACACACACACACAGACACTCCCACATACACCCTCTCACAGACTTATACCCCTATACACACACTCTCACAGACACTCCCACACACACCCTCTCAGACTTATACCCCTATACACACACAAACACTCACACAGACACTCCCACACACACCCTCTCACAGACTTATACCCCTATACGCACACACAAACACACACAGACACTCCCACACACACCCTCTCACAGACTTATACCCCTATACGCACACACACACACACAGACACTCCCACACACACCCTCTCACAGACTTATACCCCTATACACACACACACACACTCACACAGACACTCCGAAATACACCCTCTCACAGACTTATACCCCTATACACACACACACAGACACTCCCACACACACCCTCTCACAGACTTATACCCCTATACACACACACACTCACACAGACACTCCCACATACACCCTCTCACAGACTTATACCCCTATACACACACACACACAGACACTCCCACATACACCCTCTCACAGACTTATACCCCTTTACACACACACACTCTCACAGACACTCCCACATACACCCTCTCGCAGACTTATGCCCCTATACACACACACACACTCTCACAGACACACCCACATACCCCCTCTCACAGACTTATACCCCTATACACACACACACACTCTCACAGACACTCCCACACACCCTCTCACAGACTTATACCCCTATACACAAACTCACACAGACACTCCCACATACACCCTCTCACAGACTTATACCCCTATACGCACACACACACACACAGACACTCCCACATACACCCTCTCACAGACTTATACCCCTATACACACACACAGACACTCCCACATACACCCTCTCACAGACTTGTACCCCTATACACACACACACACTCACAGACACTCGCACACACCCTCTCACAGACTTATACCCCTATACACACACACACACAGACACTCCCACATACACCCTCTCACAGACTTGTACCCCTATACACACACACACTCTCACAGACACTCCCACACACACCCTCTCACAGACTTATACCCCTATACTCACACTCACAGACACTCCCACACACACCCTCTCACAGACTTATACCCCTATACACACACACACACACTCACACAGACACTCCCACATACACCCTCTCACAGACTTGTACCCCTATACACACACTCACACAGACACTCCCACACACACCCTCTCACAGACTTATACCCCTATACACACACACTCACAAAGACACTCCCACACACACCCTCTCACAGACTTATACCCCTATACACACACACACTCACACACAGACACTCCCACACACACCCTCTCACAGACTTATACCCCTATACACACACACACTCACACACAGACACTCCCACACACACCCTCTCACAGACTTATACCCCTATACACACTCACACACAGACACTCCCACATACACCCTCTCACAGACTTATACCGCTATACACACACACACACAGACACTCCCACACACCCTCTCACAGACTTTTACACCTATACACACACACACACTCACACAGACACTCCCACATACACCCTCTCACAGACTTATACCCCTATACACACACACACACTCTCACAGACACTCTCACATACACCCTCTCACAGACTTATACCCCTATACACACACACACTCACACAGACACTCCCACACACACCCTCTCACAGACTTATACCCCTATACACACTCACACAGACACTCCCACATACACCCTCTCACAGTCTTATACCCCTATACACACACACACACAGACACTCCCACATACACCCTCTCACAGACTTATACCCCTATACACACACACACACTCTCACAGACACTCTCACATACACCCTCTCACAGACTTATACCCCTATAAACACACACACTCACACAGACACTCCCACATACAACCTCTCACAGACTTATAACCCTATAAACACACTCTCACAGACACTCCCACATACACCCTCTCACAGACTTATACCCCTATACACACACTCACACAGACACTCCCACACACACCCTCTCACAGACTTATACCCCTATACACACACACTCACAAAGACACTCCCACACACACCCTCTCACAGACTTATACCCCTATACACACACACTCACAAAGACACTCCCACACACACCCTCTCACAGACTTATACCCCTATACACACACACACACTCACACAGACACTCCCACATACACCCTCTCACAGACTTATACCCCTATACACACACACTCTCACAGACACTCCCACATACACCCTCTCACAGACTTATACCCCTATACACACACACATTCACACAGACACTCCCACACACACCCTCTCACAGACTTATACCCCTATACACACACTCTCACACACTCAGACACTCCCACATACACCCTCTCACAGACTTATACCCCTATACACACACACACACACACACTCACACAGACACTCCCACATACACCCTCTCACAGACTTATACCCCTATACACACACACACACACTCACAGACACTCCCACACACACCCTCTCACAGACTTATACCCCTATACACACACTCTCACACCCACAGACACTCCCACGTACACCCTCTCACAGACTTATACCCCTATACACACACACACACTCACACAGACACTCCCACATACACCCTCTCACAGACTTATACCCCTATACACACTCTCACACAGACACTCCCACATACACCCTCTCACAGACTTATACCCCTATACACACACACACACTCTCACAGACACTCCCACACACACACTCTCACAGACACTCCCACACACACCCTCTCACAGACTTATACCCCTATACACACACACACTCACACAGACACTCTCACATACACCCTCTCACAGACTTATACCCCTATACACACACACACACACACAGACACTCCCACACACACCCTCTCACAGACTTATACCCCTATACACGCACTCTCACAGACACTCCCACACACACCCTCTCAGACTTATACCCCTATACACACACACACACTCTCACAGACACTCCCACACACACCCTCTCACAGACTTATACCCCTATACACACACACACACACACACAGACACTCCCACACACACCCTCTCACAGACTTATACCCCTATACGCACACACACACACACAGACACTCCCACACACACCCTCTCACAGACTTATACCCCTATACACACACACACACACTCACACAGACACTCCGACATACACCCTCTCACAGACTTATACCCCTATACACACACACACAGACACTCCCACACACACCCTCTCACAGACTTATACCCCTTTACACACACACACACTCACACAGACACTCCCACATACACCCTCTCACAGACTTATACCCCTATACACACACACACACTCTCACAGACACACCCACATACACCCTCTCACAGACTTATACCCCTATACACACACACACACTCTCACAGACACACCCACATACACCCTCTCACAGACTTATACCCCTATACACACACACACTCACACACAGACACTCCCACACACACCCTCTCACAGACTTATACCCCTATACACACACACACTCACACACAGACACTCCCACACACACCCTCTCACAGACTTATACCCCTATACACACTCACACACAGACACTCCCACATACACCCTCTCACAGACTTATACCGCTATACACACACACACACAGACACTCCCACACACCCTCTCACAGACTTTTACACCTATACACACACACACACTCACACAGACACTCCCACATACACCCTCTCACAGACTTATACCCCTATACACACACACACACTCTCACAGACACTCTCACATACACCCTCTCACAGACTTATACCCCTATACACACACACACTCACACAGACACTCCCACACACACCCTCTCACAGACTTATACCCCTATACACACTCACACAGACACTCCCACATACACCCTCTCACAGTCTTATACCCCTATACACACACACACACAGACACTCCCACATACACCCTCTCACAGACTTATACCCCTATACACACACACACACTCTCACAGACACTCTCACATACACCCTCTCACAGACTTATACCCCTATACACACACACACTCACACAGACACTCCCACATACACCCTCTCACAGACTTATAACCCTATAAACACACTCTCACAGACACTCCCACATACACCCTCTCACAGACTTATACCCCTATACACACACTCACACAGACACTCCCACACACACCCTCTCACAGACTTATACCCCTATACACACACACTCACAAAGACACTCCCACACACACCCTCTCACAGACTTATACCCCTATACACACACACTCACAAAGACACTCCCACACACACCCTCTCACAGACTTACACCCCTATACACACACACACACTCACACAGACACTCCCACATACACCCTCTCACAGACTTATACCCCTATACACACACACTCTCACAGACACTCCCACATACACCCTCTCACAGACTTATACCCCTATACACACACACATTCACACAGACACTCCCACACACACCCTCTCACAGACTTATACCCCTATACACACACTCTCACACACTCAGACACTCCCACATACACCCTCTCACAGACTTATACCCCTATACACACACACACACACACACTCACACAGACACTCCCACATACACCCTCTCACAGACTTATACCCCTATACACACACACACACACTCACAGACACTCCCACACACACCCTCTCACAGACTTATACCCCTATACACACACTCTCACACCCACAGACACTCCCACGTACACCCTCTCACAGACTTATACCCCTATACACACACACACACTCACACAGACACTCCCACATACACCCTCTCACAGACTTATACCCCTATACACACTCTCACACAGACACTCCCACATACACCCTCTCACAGACTTATACCCCTATACACACACACACACTCTCACAGACACTCCCACACACACACTCTCACAGACACTCCCACACACACCCTCTCACAGACTTATACCCCTATACACACACACACTCACACAGACACTCTCACATACACCCTCTCACAGACTTATACCCCTATACACACACACACACACACAGACACTCCCACACACACCCTCTCACAGACTTATACCCCTATACACGCACTCTCACAGACACTCCCACACACACCCTCTCAGACTTATACCCCTATACACACACACACACTCTCACAGACACTCCCACACACACCCTCTCACAGACTTATACCCCTATACACACACACACACACACAGACACTCCCACACACACCCTCTCACAGACTTATACCCCTATACGCACACACACACACACAGACACTCCCACACACACCCTCTCACAGACTTATACCCCTATACACACACACACACACTCACACAGACACTCCGACATACACCCTCTCACAGACTTATACCCCTATACACACACACACAGACACTCCCACACACACCCTCTCACAGACTTATACCCCTTTACACACACACACACTCACACAGACACTCCCACATACACCCTCTCACAGACTTATACCCCTATACACACACACACTCACACAGACACTCTCACATACACCCTCTCACAGACCTATACCCCTATACACACACACACACACACAGACACTCCCACACACACCCTCTCACAGACTTATACCCCTATACACGCACTCTCACAGACACACCCACATACACCCTCTCACAGACTTATACCCCTATACACACACACACACTCTCACAGACACACCCACATACACCCTCTCACAGACTTATACCCCAATACACACACACACACTCTCACAGACACTCCCACACACACCCTCTCACAGACTTATACCCCTATACACACACACACTCTCACAGACACTCCTACATACACCCTCTCACAGACTCATACCCCTATACACACACACACACTCTCACAGATACTCCCACATACACCCTCTCACAGACTTATACCCCTATACACACACACACTCTCACAGACACTCCCACACACACCCTCTCACAGACTTACACCCCTATACACACACACAGACACTCCCACATACACCCTCTCACAGACTTATACCCCTATACACGCACTCTCACAGACACTCCCACATACACCCTCTCACAGACTTATACCCCTATACACACACACACTCTCACAGACACTCCCACACACACCCTCTCACAGACGTATACCCCTATACACACACACACACTCTCACAGACACTCCCACACACACCCTCTCACAGACTTATACCCCTATACACACACACAGACACTCCCACATACACCCTCTCACAGACTTATACCCATATACACACACTCACAGACACTCCCACACACACCCTCTCACAGACTTATACCCCTATACACACACTCACACAGACACTCCCACACACACCCTCTCACAGACTTATACCCCTATACACATACACACAGACACTCCCACACACACCCTCTCACAGACTTATACCCATATACACACACACACACTCACAGACACTCCCACATACACCCTCTCACAGACTTATACCCCTATACACACACACACACACAGACACTCTCACACACACCCTCTCACAGACTTATACCCCTATACACACACTCACACAGACACTCCCACACACACCCTCTCACAGACTTATACCCCTATACACACACACACAGACACTCCCACACACACCCTCTCACAGACTTATACCCATATACACACACACACACTCACAGACACTCCCACATACACCCTCTCACAGACTTATACCCCTATACACACACACTCACAGACACTCCCACATACACCCTCTCACAGACTTATACCCCTATACACACACACACACTCACAGACACTCACACATACACACTCTCACAGACTTATACCCCGATACACACACTCACACAGACACTCCCACACACACCCTCTCACAGACTTATACCCCTATACACACACACACACTCTCACAGACACTCCCACATACACCCTCTCACAGACTTATACCCCTATACACACACACACACAGACACTCCCACACACACCCTCTCACAGACTTATACCCCTATACACACACACACACTCTCACAGACACTCCCACATACACCCTCTCACAGACTTATACCCCTCTACACACACACACTCACACAGACACTCCCACACACACCCTCTCACAGACTTATACCCCTATACACACACACACTCAGACACTCCCACATACACCCTCTCACAGACTTATACCCCTATACACTCACACACTCAGACACTCCCACAGACACCCTCTCACAGACTTATACCGCTATACACACACACACACTCACAGTCACTCCCACACACACCCTCTCACAGACTTATACCCCTATACACACACTCACACAGACACTCCCACACACACCCTCTCACAGACTTATACCCTTGTACACACACACACACACTCTCACAGACACTCCCACATACACCCTCTCACAGACCTATACACCTATACACACACACACACACACAGACACTCCCACATACACCCTCTCACAGACTTATACCCCTATACACACACACACACTCTCACAGACACTCCCACACACACCCTCTCACAGACTTATACCCCTATACACACACACACTCACACAGACACTCCCACATACACCCTCTCACAGACTTATACCCCTATACACACACACTCACAAAGACACTCCCACACACACCCTCTCACAGACTTATACCCCTATACACACACACACTCACACACAGACACTCCCACACACACCCTCTCACAGACTTATACCCCTATACACACACACACTCACACACAGACACTCCCACACACACCCTCTCACAGACTTATACCCCTATACACACTCACACACAGACACTCCCACATACACCCTCTCACAGACTTATACCGCTATACACACACACACACAGACACTCCCACACACCCTCTCACAGACTTTTACCCCTATACACACACACACACTCACACAGACACTCCCACATACACCCTCTCACAGACTTATACCCCTATACACACACACACACTCTCACAGACACTCTCACATACACCCTCTCACAGACTTATACCCCTATACACACACACACTCACACAGACACTCCCACACACACCCTCTCACAGACTTATACCCCTATACACACTCACACAGACACTCCCACATACACCCTCTCACAGACTTATACCCCTATACACACACACACACACAAACACTCCCACATACACCCTCTCACAGACTTATACCCCTATACACCGACACACACTCTCACAGACACTCTCACATACACCCTCTCACAGACTTATACCCCTATACACACACACACTCACACAGACACTCCCACATACACCCTCTCACAGACTTATAACCCTATAAACACACTCTCACAGACACTCCCACATACACCCTCTCACAGACTTATACCCCTATACACACACTCACACAGACACTCCCACACACACCCTCTCACAGACTTATACCCCTATACACACACACTCACAAAGACACTCCCACACACACCCTCTCACAGACTTATACCCCTATACACACACACTCACAAAGACACTCCCACACACACCCTCTCACAGATTTATACCCCTATACACACACACACACTCACACAGACACTCCCACATACACCCTCTCACAGACTTATACCCCTATACACACACACTCTCACAGACACTCCCACATACACCCTCTCACAGACTTATACCCCGATACACACACACATTCACACAGACACTCCCACACACACCCTCTCACAGACTTATACCCCTATACACACACTCTCACACACTCAGACACTCCCACATACACCCTCTCACAGACTTATACCCCTATACACACACACACACACACACTCACACAGACACTCCCACATACACCCTCTCACAGACTTATACCCCTATACACACACACACACACTCACAGACACTCCCACACACACCCTCTCACAGACTTATACCCCTATACACACACTCTCACACCCACAGACACTCCCACGTACACCCTCTCACAGACTTATACCCCTATACACACACACACACTCACACAGACACTCCCACATACACCCTCTCACAGACTTATACCCCTATACACACTCTCACACAGACACTCCCACATACACCCTCTCACAGACTTATACCCCTATACACACACACACACTCTCACACACACAGACACTCCCACACACACACTCTCACAGACACTCCCACACACACCCTCTCACAGACTTATACCCCTATACACACACACACTCACACAGACACTCTCACATACACCCTCTCACACACTTATACCCCTATACACACACACACACACACAGACACTCCCACACACACCCTCTCACAGACTTATACCCCTATACACGCACTCTCACAGACACTCCCACACACACCCTCTCAGACTTATACCCCTATACACACACACACACTCTCACAGACACTCCCACACACACCCTCTCACAGACTTATACCCCTATACACACACACACACACACACAGACACTCCCACACACACCCTCTCACAGACTTATACCCCTATACGCACACACACACACACAGACACTCCCACACACACCCTCTCACAGACTTATACCCCTATACACACACACACACACACACAGACACTCCGACATACACCCTCTCACAGACTTATACCCCTATACACACACACACAGACACTCCCACACACACCCTCTCACAGACTTATACCCCTATACGCACACACACACACACAGACACTCCCACACACACCCTCTCACAGACTTATACCCCTATACACACACACACACACTCACACAGACACTCCGACATACACCCTCTCACAGACTTATACCCCTTTACACACACACACACTCACACAGACACTCCCACATACACCCTCTCACAGACTTATACCCCTATACACACACACACACTCTCACAGACACACCCACATACACCCTCTCACAGACTTATACCCCTATACACACACACACACTCTCACAGACACACCCACATACACCCTCTCACAGACTTATACCCCAATACACACACACACACTCTCACAGACACTCCCACACACACCCTCTCACAGACTTATACCCCTATACACACACACACTCTCACAGACACTCCTACATACACCCTCTCACAGACTCATACCCCTATACACACACACACACTCTCACAGATACTCCCACATACACCCTCTCACAGACTTATACCCCTATACACACACACACTCTCACAGACACTCCCACACACACCCTCTCACAGACTTACACCCCTATACACACACACAGACACTCCCACATACACCCTCTCACAGACTTATACCCCTATACACGCACTCTCACAGACACTCCCACATACACCCTCTCACAGACTTATACCCCTATACACACACACACTCTCACAGACACTCCCACACACACCCTCTCACAGACGTATACCCCTATATACACACACACACTCTCACAGACACTCCCACACACACCCTCTCACAGACTTATACCCCTATACACACACACAGACACTCCCACATACACCCTCTCACAGACTTATACCCATATACACACACTCACAGACACTCCCACACACACCCTCTCACAGACTTATACCCCTATACACACACTCACACAGACACTCCCACACACACCCTCTCACAGACTTATACCCCTATACACACACACACACTCACAGACACTCCCACATACACCCTCTCACAGACTTATACCCCTATACACACACACACACACAGACACTCTCACACACACCCTCTCACAGACTTATACCCCTATACACACACTCACACAGACACTCCCACACACACCCTCTCACAGACTTATACCCCTATACACACACACACAGACACTCCCACACACACCCTCTCACAGACTTATACCCATATACACACACACACACTCACAGACACTCCCACATACACCCTCTCACAGACTTATACCCCTATACACACACACTCACAGACACTCCCACATACACCCTCTCACAGACTTATACCCCTATACACACACACACACTCACAGACACTCACACATACACACTCTCACAGACTTATACCCCTATACACACACTCACACAGACACTCCCACACACACCCTCTCACAGACTTATACCCCTATACACACACACACACTCTCACAGACACTCCCACATACACCCTCTCACAGACTTATACCCCTATACACACACACACACAGACACTCCCACACACACCCTCTCACAGACTTATACCCCTATACACACACACACACTCTCACAGACACTCCCACATACACCCTCTCACAGACTTATACCCCTCTACACACACACACTCACACAGACACTCCCACACACACCCTCTCACAGACTTATACACCTATACACACACACACTCAGACACTCCCACATACACCCTCTCACAGACTTATACCCCTATACACTCACACACTCAGACACTCCCACAGACACCCTCTCACAGACTTATACCGCTATACACACACACACACTCACAGTCACTCCCACACACACCCTCTCACAGACTTATACCCCCGTACACACACTCACACAGACACTCCCACACACACCCTCTCACAGACTTATACCCTTGTACACACACACACACACTCTCACAGACACTCCCACATA
The DNA here is from genome assembly GCF_047496795.1 of Chiloscyllium punctatum. Taxonomy (NCBI): domain Eukaryota; kingdom Metazoa; phylum Chordata; class Chondrichthyes; order Orectolobiformes; family Hemiscylliidae; genus Chiloscyllium; species Chiloscyllium punctatum. The sequence goes on from NW_027309972.1 coordinate 21,860, forward strand.
CACCCTCTCACAGACCTATACACCTATACACACACACACACACACAGACACTCCCACATACACCCTCTCACAGACTTATACCCCTATACACACACACACACTCTCACAGACACTCCCACACACACCCTCTCACAGACTTATACCCCTATACACACACACACTCACACAGACACTCCCACATACACCCTCTCACAGACTTATACCCCTATACACACACACACACACACAGACACTCCCACACACACCCTCTCACAGACTTATACCCCTATACACACACACTCACACAGACACTCCCACACACACCCTCTCACAGACTTATACCCCTATACACACACACACACACACACAGACACTCCCACACACACCCTCTCACAGACTTATACCCCTATACACACACAGACACACACACAGATACTCCCACACACACCCTCTCACAGACTTATACCCCTATACACACACACACACAGACACTCCCACACACACCCTCTCACAGACTTATACCCCTATACACACACTCACAGACACTCCCACACACACCCTCTCACAGACTTTTACCCCTATACACACACACACTCTCACAGACACTCCCACACACACCCTCTCACAGACTTATACCCCTATACACACACACACTCACACAGACACTCCCACATACACCCTCTCACACACTTATACCCCTATACACGCACACACACTCTCACAGACACTCCCACATACACCCTCTCAGACTTATACCCCTATACACACACACACACTCACACAGATACTCCCACACACACCCTCTCACAGACTTATACCCCTATACACACACACACACACACACAGACACTCCCACATACACCCTCTCACAGACTTATACCCCTATACACACACTCTCACAGACACTCCCACACACACCCTCTCAGACTTATACCCCTATACACACACACACACTCACACAGACACTCCCACACACACCCTCTCACAGACTTATACCCCTATACGCACACACACACACACACAGACACTCCCACACACACCCTCTCACAGACTTATACCCCTATACGCACACACACACACACAGACACTCCCACACACACCCTCTCACAGACTTATACCCCTATACACACACACACACTCACACAGACACTCCGACATACACCCTCTCACAGACTTATACCCCTATACACACACACACAGACACTCCCACACACACCCTCTCACAGACTTATACCCCTATACACACACACTCACACAGACAATCCCACATACACCCTCTGACAGACTTATACCCCTATACACACACACACACAGACACTCCCACATACACCCTCTCACAGACTTATACCCCTTTACACACACACACTCTCACAGACACTCCCACATACACCCTCTCACAGACTTATGCCCCTATACACACACACACACTCTCACAGACACACCCACATACACCCTCTCACAGATTTATACCTCTATACGCACACACACACACACAGACACTCCCACATACACCCTCTCACAGAATTATGCCCCTATACACACACACACACTCTCACAGACACACCCACATACACCCTCTCACAGACTTATACCCCTATACACACACACACACTCTCACAGACACTCCCACACACCCTCTCACAGACTTATACCCCTATACACAAACTCACACAGACACTCCCACATACACCCTCTCACAGACTTATACCCCTATACGCACACACACACACACAGACACTCCCACATACACCCTCTCACAGACTTATACCCCTATACACACACACAGACACTCCCACATACACCCTCTCACAGACTTGTACCCCTATACACACACACACACTCACAGACACTCCCACACACCCTCTCACAGACTTATACCCCTATACACACACACACACAGACACTCCCACATACACCCTCTCACAGACTTGTACCCCTATACACACACACACTCTCACAGACACTCCCACACACACCCTCTCACAGACTTATACCCCTATACACACACACACACACTCACACAGACACTCCCACATACACCCTCTCACAGACTTGTACCCCTATACACACACTCACACAGACACTCCCACACACACCCTCTCACAGACTTATACCCCTATACACACACACACACTCACACAGACACTCCCACATACACCCTCTCCCAGACTTATACCGCTATACACACACACACACAGACACTCCCACACACCCTCTCACAGACTTTTACCCCTATACACACACACACACTCACACAGACACTCCCACACACACCCTCTCACAGACTTATACCCCTATAAACACACTCTCACAGACACTCCCACATACACCCTCTCACAGACTTATACCCCTATACACACACACACACTCTCACAGACACTCCCACACACACCCTCTCACAGACTTATACCCCTATACACACACACACACTCTCACAGACACTCTTACATACACCCTCTCACAGACTTATACCCCTATAAACACTCTCTCACAGACACTCCCACATACACCCTCTCACAGACTTATACCCCTATACACACACACACACTCTCACAGACACTCTCACATACACCCTCTCACAGACTTATACCCCTATACACACACACACTCACACAGACACTCCCACACACACCCTCTCACAGACTTATACCCCTATACACACACACACTCTCACAGACACTCCCACACACACCCTCTCACAGACTTATACCCCTATACACACACACACACTCTCACAGACACACCCACATACACCCTCTCACAGACTTATACCCCAATACACACACACACACTCTCACAGACACTCCCACACACACCCTCTCACAGACTTATACCCCAATACACATACACACACACTCTCACAGACACTCCCACGCACACCCTCTCACAGACTTATACCCCTATACACACACACACACACTGACAGACACTCCCACATACACCCTCTCACAGACTTATACCCCTATACACACACACACTCACACAGACACTCCCACACACACCCTCTCACAGACTTATACCCCTATAAACACTCTCTCACAGACACTCCCACATACACCCTCTCACAGACTTATACCCCTATACACACACACACACTCACAGACACTCCCACATACACCCTCTCACAGACTTATACCCCTATACACACACTCACACAGACACTCCCACACACACCCTCTCACAGACTTATACCCCTATACACACACACTCACAAAGACACTCCCACACACACCCTCTCACAGACTTATACCCCTATACACACACACTCACAAAGACACTCCCACACACACCCTCTCACAGACTTATACCCCTATACACACACACACACTCACACAGACACTCCCACACACACCCTCTCACAGACTTATACCCCTATACACACACTCTCACAGACACTCCCACATACACTCTCTCACAGACTTATACCCCTATACACACACACATTCACACAGACACTCCCACACACACCCTCTCACAGACTTATACGCCTATACACACACACACACACACTCTCACACAGACACTCCCACACACACCCTCTCACAGACTTATACCCCTATACACACACACTCACAAAGACACTCCCACACACACCCTCTCACAGACTTATACCCCTATACACACACACACACACACACAGACACTCCCACATACACCCTCTCACAGACTTATACCCCTATACACACACTCTCACAGACACTCCCACATACACCCTCTCACAGACTTATACCCCTATACACACACACATTCACACAGACACTCCCACACACACCCTCTCACAGACTTATACCCCTATACACACACTCACATACACTCTCACATACACCCTCTCACAGACTTATACCCCTATACACACACACACACTCTCACAGACACTCCCACATACACCCTCTCACAGACTTATACCCCTATACACACACACTCTCACAGACATATACCCCTATACACACACTCTCACACACACAGACACTCCCACATACACCCTCTCACAGACTTATACCCCTATACACACACTCACAGACACTCTCACATACACCCTCTCACAGACTTATACCCCTATACACACACACACACTCTCACACACACAGACACTCCCACACACACACTCTCACAGACACTCCCACACACACCCTCTCACAGACGTATACCCCTATACACACACACACTCTCACAGACACTCCCACACACACCCTCTCACAGACGTATACCCCTATACACACACACACTCTCACAGACACTCCCACACACACCCTCTCACAGACTTATACCCCTATACACACACACACACTCACACAGACACTCCCACATACACCCTCTCACAGACTTATACCCCTATACACACACTCACAGACACTCTCACATACACCCTCTCACAGACTTATACCCCTATACACACACACACACTCTCACACACACAGACACTCCCACACACACACTCTCACAGACACTCCCACACACACCCTCTCACAGACTTATACCCCTATACACACACACACACACACAGACACTCCCACACACACCCTCTCACAGACTTATACCCCTATACACGCACTCTCACAGACACTCCCACACACACCCTCTCAGACTTATACCCCTATACACACACACACACTCACACAGATACTCCCACACACACCCTCTCACAGACTTATACCCCTATACACACACACACACACACACAGACACTCCCACACACACCCTCTCAGACTTATACCCCTATACACACACACACACTCTCACAGACACTCCCACACACACCCTCTCACAGACTTATACCCCTATACACACACACACACACACACACAGACACTCCCACATACACCCTCTCACAGACTTATACCCCTATACACACACTCTCACAGACACTCCCACACACACCCTCTCAGACTTATACCCCTATACACACACACACACTCACACAGACACTCCCACACACACCCTCTCACAGACTTATACCCCTATACGCACACACACACACACACAGACACTCCCACACACACCCTCTCACAGACTTATACCCCTATACGCACACACACACACACAGACACTCCCACACACACCCTCTCACAGACTTATACCCCTATACACACACACACACTCACACAGACACTCCGACATACACCCTCTCACAGACTTATACCCCTATACACACACACACAGACACTCCCACACACACCCTCTCACAGACTTATACCCCTATACACACACACACTCACACAGACAATCCCACATACACCCTCTCACAGACTTATACCCCTATACACACATACACACAGACACTCCCACATACACCCTCTCACAGACTTATACCCCTTTACACACACACACTCTCACAGACACTCCCACATACACCCTCTCACAGACTTATGCCCCTATACACACACACACACTCTCACAGACACACCCACATACACCCTCTCACAGACTTATACCTCTATACGCACACACACACACACAGACACTCCCACATACACCCTCTCACAGACTTATGCCCCTATACACACACACACACTCTCACAGACACACCCACATACACCCTCTCACAGACTTATACCCCTATACACACACACACACTCTCACAGACACTCCCACACACCCTCTCACAGACTTATACCCCTATACACAAACTCACACAGACACTCCCACATACACCCTCTCACAGACTTATACCCCTATACGCACACACACACACACAGACACTCCCACATACACCCTCTCACAGACTTATACCCCTATACACACACACAGACACTCCCACATACACCCTCTCACAGACTTGTACCCCTATACACACACACACACTCACAGACAATCCCACACACCCTCTCACAGACTTATACCCCTATACACACACACACACAGACACTCCCACATACACCCTCTCACAGACTTGTACCCCTATACACACACACACTCTCACAGACACTCCCACACACACCCTCTCACAGACTTATACCCCTATACACACACACACACACTCACACAGACACTCCCACATACACCCTCTCACAGACTTGTACCCCTATACACACACTCACACAGACACTCCCACACACACCCTCTCACAGACTTATACCCCTATACACACACACACACTCACACAGACACTCCCACATACACCCTCTCCCAGACTTATACCGCTATACACACACACACACAGACACTCCCACACACCCTCTCACAGACTTTTACCCCTATACACACACACACACACACACACAGACACTCCCACACACACCCTCTCACAGACTTATACCCCTATACACACACACACTCTCACAGACACTCCCACACACACCCTCTCACAGACTTATACCCCTATACACACACACACACTCTCACAGACACACCCACATACACCCTCTCACAGACTTATACCCCAATACACACACACACACTCTCACAGACACTCCCACACACACCCTCTCACAGACTTATACCCCTATACACATACACACACACTCTCACAGACACTCCCACGCACACCCTCTCACAGACTTATACCCCTATACACACACACACACACTGACAGACACTCCCACATACACCCTCTCACAGACTTATACCCCTATACACACACACACTCACACAGACACTCCCACACACACCCTCTCACAGACTTATACCCCTATAAACACTCTCTCACAGACACTCCCACATACACCCTCTCACAGACTTATACCCCTATACACACACACACACTCACAGACACTCCCACATACACCCTCTCACAGACTTATACCCCTATACACACACTCACACAGACACTCCCACACACACCCTCTCACAGACTTATACCCCTATACACACACACTCACAAAGACACTCCCACACACACCCTCTCACAGACTTATACCCCTATACACACACACTCACAAAGACACTCCCACACACACCCTCTCACAGACTTATACCCCTATACACACACACGCACTCACACAGACACTCCCACACACACCCTCTCACAGACTTATACCCCTATACACACACTCTCACAGACACTCCCACATACACTCTCTCACTGACTTATACCCCTATACACACACACATTCACACAGACACTCCCACACACACCCTCTCACAGACTTATACGCCTATACACACACACACACACACTCTCACACAGACACTCCCACACACACCCTCTCACAGACTTATACCCCTATACACACACACTCACAAAGACACTCCCACACACACCCTCTCACAGACTTATACCCCTATACACACACACACACACACACAGACACTCCCACATACACCCTCTCACAGACTTATACCCCTATACACACACTCTCACAGACACTCCCACATACACCCTCTCACAGACTTATACCCCTATACACACACACATTCACACAGACACTCCCACACACACCCTCTCACAGACTTATACCCCTATACACACACTCACATACACTCTCACATACACCCTCTCACAGACTTATACCCCTATACACACACACACACTCTCACAGACACTCCCACATACACCCTCTCACAGACTTATACCCCTATACACACACACTCTCACAGACTTATACCCCTATACACACACTCTCACACACACAGACACTCCCACATACACCCTCTCACAGACTTATACCCCTATACACACACTCACAGACACTCTCACATACACCCTCTCACAGACTTATACCCCTATACACACACACACACTCTCACACACACAGACACTCCCACACACACACTCTCACAGACACTCCCACACACACCCTCTCACAGACGTATACCCCTATACACACACACACTCTCACAGACACTCCCACACACACCCTCTCACAGACGTATACCCCTATACACACACACACTCTCACAGACACTCCCACACACACCCTCTCACAGACTTATACCCCTATACACACACACACACTCACACAGACACTCCCACATACACCCTCTCACAGACTTATACCCCTATACACACACTCACAGACACTCTCACATACACCCTCTCACAGACTTATACCCCTATACACACACACACACTCTCACACACACAGACACTCCCACACACACACTCTCACAGACACTCCCACACACACCCTCTCACAGACTTATACCCCTATACACACACACACACACACAGACACTCCCACACACACCCTCTCACAGACTTATACCCCTATACACGCACTCTCACAGACACTCCCACACACACCCTCTCAGACTTATACCCCTATACACACACACACACTCACACAGATACTCCCACACACACCCTCTCACAGACTTATACCCCTATACACACACACACACACACACAGACACTCCCACACACACCCTCTCAGACTTATACCCCTATACACACACACACACTCTCACAGACACTCCCACACACACCCTCTCACAGACTTATACCCCTATACACACACACACACACACACACAGACACTCCCACATACACCCTCTCACAGACTTATACCCCTATACACACACTCTCACAGACACTCCCACACACACCCTCTCAGACTTATACCCCTATACACACACACACACTCACACAGACACTCCCACACACACCCTCTCACAGACTTATACCCCTATACGCACACACACACACACACAGACACTCCCACACACACCCTCTCACAGACTTATACCCCTATACGCGCACACACACACACACAGACACTCCCACACACACCCTCTCACAGACTTATACCCCTATACACACACACACACTCACACAGACACTCCGACATACACCCTCTCACAGACTTATACCCCTATACACACACACACAGACACTCCCACACACACCCTCTCACAGACTTATACCCCTATACACACACACACTCACACAGACAATCCCACATACACCCTCTCACAGACTTATACCCCTATACACACATACACACAGACACTCCCACATACACCCTCTCACAGACTTATACCCCTTTACACACACACACTCTCACAGACACTCCCACATACACCCTCTCACAGACTTATGCCCCTATACACACACACACACTCTCACAGACACACCCACATACACCCTCTCACAGACTTATACCTCTATACGCACACACACACACACAGACACTCCCACATACACCCTCTCACAGACTTATGCCCCTATACACACACACACACTCTCACAGACACACCCACATACACCCTCTCACAGACTTATACCCCTATACACACACACACACTCTCACAGACACTCCCACACACCCTCTCACAGACTTATACCCCTATACACAAACTCACACAGACACTCCCACATACACCCTCTCACAGACTTATACCCCTATACGCACACACACACACACAGACACTCCCACATACACCCTCTCACAGACTTATACCCCTATACACACACACAGACACTCCCACATACACCCTCTCACAGACTTGTACCCCTATACACACACACACACTCACAGACAATCCCACACACCCTCTCACAGACTTATACCCCTATACACACACACACACAGACACTCCCACATACACCCTCTCACAGACTTGTACCCCTATACACACACACACTCTCACAGACACTCCCACACACACCCTCTCACAGACTTATACCCCTATACACACACACACACACTCACACAGACACTCCCACATACACCCTCTCACAGACTTGTACCCCTATACACACACTCACACAGACACTCCCACACACACCCTCTCACAGACTTATACCCCTATACACACACACACACTCACACAGACACTCCCACATACACCCTCTCCCAGACTTATACCGCTATACACACACACACACAGACACTCCCACACACCCTCTCACAGACTTTTACCCCTATACACACACACACACACACACACAGACACTCCCACACACACCCTCTCACAGACTTATACCCCTATACACACACACACTCTCACAGACACTCCCACACACACCCTCTCAGACTTATACCCCTATACACACACACACACTCACACAGATACTCCCACACACACCATCTCACAGACTTATACCCCTATACACACACACACACACACACAGACACTCCCACACACACCCTCTCACAGACTTATACCCCTATACACACACACTCACACAGACACTCCCACACACACCCTCTCACAGACTTATACCCCTGTACGCACACACACACACACACAGACACTCCCACATACACCCTCTCACAGACTTATACCTCTATACGCACACACACACACACAGACACTCCCACATACACCCTCTCACAGAATTATGCCCCTATACACACACACGCACTCTCACAGACACACCCACATACACCCTCTCACAGACTTATACCCCTATACACACACACACACTCTCACAGACACTCCCACACACCCTCTCACAGACTTATACCCCTATACACAAACTCACACAGACACTCCCACATACACCCTCTCACAGACTTATACCCCTATACGCACACACACACACACAGACACTCCCACATACACCCTCTCACAGACTTATACCCCTATACACACACACAGACACTCCCACATACACCCTCTCACAGACTTGTACCCCTATACACACACACACACTCACAGACACTCCCACACACCCTCTCACAGACTTATACCCCTATACACACACACACACAGACACTCCCATATACACCCTCTCACAGACTTGTACCCCTATACACACACACACTCTCACAGACACTCCCACACACACCCTCTCACAGACTTATACCCCTATACACACACACACACACTCACACAGACACTCCCACATACACCCTCTCACAGACTTGTACCCCTATACACACACTCACACAGACACTCCCACACACACCCTCTCACAGACTTATACCCCTATACACACACACACACTCACACAGACACTCCCACATACACCCTCTCCCAGACTTATACCGCTATACACACACACACACAGACACTCCCACACACCCTCTCACAGACTTTTACCCCTATACACACACACACACTCACACAGACACTCCCACACACACCCTCTCACAGACTTATACCCCTATAAACACACTCTCACAGACACTCCCACACACACCCTCTCACAGACTTATACCCCTATACACACACACTCTCACAGACACTCTCACATACACCCTCTCACAGACTTATACCCCTATACACACACACACTCACACAGACACTCCCACACACACCCTCTCACAGACTTATACCCCTATACACACACACACTCTCACAGACACTCCCACACACACCCTCTCACAGACTTATACCCCTATAAACACTCTCTCACAGACACTCCCACATACTCCCTCTCACAGACTTATACCCCTATACACACACTCACACAGACACTCCCACACACACCCTCTCACAGACTTATACCCCTATACACACACACTCACAAAGACACTCCCACACACACCCTCTCACAGACTTATACCCCTATACACACACACTCACAAAGACACTCCCACACACACCCTCTCACAGACTTATACCCCTATACACACACACACACTCACACAGACACTCCCACACACACCCTCTCACAGACTTATACCCCTATACACACACTCTCACAGACACTCCCACATACACCCTCTCACAGACTTATACCCCTATACACACACACATTCACACAGACACTCCCACACACACCCTCTCACAGACTTATACGCCTATACACACACACACACACACTCTCACACAGACACTCCCACACACACCCTCTCACAGACTTATACCCCTATACACACACACTCACAAAGACACTCCCACACACACCCTCTCACAGACTTATACCCCTATACACACACACTCACAAAGACACTCCCACACACACCCTCTCACAGACTTATACCCCTATACACACACTCTCACACACACAGACACTCCCACATACACCCTCTCACAGACTTATACCCCTATACACACACTCACAGACACTCTCACATACACCCTCTCACAGACTTATACCCCTATACACACACACACACTCTCACAGACACTCCCACACACACCCTCTCACAGACGTATACCCCTATACACACACACACTCTCACAGACACTCCCACACACACCCTCTCACAGACGTATACCCCTATACACACACACACTCTCACAGACACTCCCACACACACCCTCTCACAGACTTATACCCCTATACACACACACACACTCACACAGACACTCCCACATACACCCTCTCACAGACTTATACCCCTATACACACACTCACAGACACTCTCACATACACCCTCTCACAGACTTATACCCCTATACACACACACACACTCTCACACACACAGACAGTCCCACACACACACTCGACACTCCCACACACACACTCTCACAGACACTCCCACACACACCCTCTCACAGACGTATACCCCTATACACACACACACTCTCACAGACACTCCCACACACACCCTCTCACAGACTTATACCCCTATACACACACACACTCACACAGACACTCCCACATACACCCTCTCACAGACTTATACCCCTATACACACACACACACACACAGACACTCCCACACACACCCTCTCACAGACTTATACCCCTATACACGCACTCTCACAGACACTCCCACACACACCCTCTCAGACTTATACCCCTATACACACACACACACTCACACAGATACTCCCACACACACCCTCTCACAGACTTATACCCCTATACACACACACACACACACACAGACACTCCCACATACACCCTCTCACAGACTTATACCCCTATACACACACTCTCACAGACACTCCCACACACACCCTCTCAGACTTATACCCCTATACACACACACACACTCACACAGACACTCCCACACACACCCTCTCACAGACTTATACCCCTATACGCACACACACACACACACAGACACTCCCACACACACCCTCTCACAGACTTATACCCCTATACGCACACACACACACACAGACACTCCCACACACACCCTCTCACAGACTTATACCCCTATACACACACACACACTCACACAGACACTCCGACATACACCCTCTCACAGACTTATACCCCTATACACACACACACAGACACTCCCACACACACCCTCTCACAGACTTATACCCCTATACACACATACACACAGACACTCCCACATACACCCTCTCACAGACTTATACCCCTTTACACACACACACTCTCACAGACACTCCCACATACACCCTCTCACAGACTTATGCCCCTATACACACACACACACTCTCACAGACACACCCACATACACCCTCTCACAGACTTATACCTCTATACGCACACACACACACACAGACACTCCCACATACACCCTCTCACAGACTTATGCCCCTATACACACACACACACTCTCACAGACACACCCACATACACCCTCTCACAGACTTATACCCCTATACACACACACACACTCGCACAGACACTCCCACACACCCTCTCACAGACTTATACCCCTATACAGAAACTCACACAGACACTCCCACATACACCCTCTCACAGACTTATACCCCTATACGCACACACACACACACAGACACTCCCACATACACCCTCTCACAGACTTATACCCCTATACACACACACAGACACTCCCACATACACCCTCTCACAGACTTGTACCCCTATACACACACACACACTCACAGACACTCCCACACACCCTCTCACAGACTTATACCCCTATACACACACACACACAGACACTCCCACATACACCCTCTCACAGACTTGTACCCCTATACACACACACACTCTCACAGACACTCCCACACACACCCTCTCACAGACTTATACCCCTATACACACACACACACACTCACACAGACACTCCCACATACACCCTCTCACAGACTTGTACCCCTATACACACACTCACACAGACACTCCCACACACACCCTCTCACAGACTTATACCCCTATACACACACACACACTCACACAGACACTCCCACACACACCCTCTCACAGACTTATACCGCTATACACACACACACACAGACACTCCCACACACCCTCTCACAGACTTTAACCCCTATACACACACACACACACACACAGACACTCCCACACACTCCCTCTCACAGACTTATACCCCTATACACACACACAGACACTCCCACACACTCCCTCTCACAGACTTATACCCCTATACACACACACAGACACTCCCACACACACCCTCTCACAGACTTATACCCCTATACACACACACACTCTCACAGACACTCCCACACACACCCTCTCAGACTTATACCCCTATACACACACACACACTCACACAGATACTCCCACACACACCATCTCACAGACTTATACCCCTATACACACACACACACACACACAGACACTCCCACACACACCCTCTCACAGACTTATACCCCTATACACACACACACACACTCACACAGACACTCCGACATACACCCTCTCACAGACTTATACCCCTATACACACACACACAGACACTCCCACACACACCCTCTCACAGACTTATACCCCTTTACACACACAGACTCTCACAGACACTCCCACATACACCCTCTCACAGACTTATACCCCTATACACACACACACACTCTCACAGACACACCCACATACACCCTCTCACAGACTTATACCCCTATATACACACACACACTCTCACAGACACACCCACATACACCTTCTCACAGACTTATACCCCAATACACACACACACTCTCACAGACACACCCACACACACCCTCTCACAGACTTATACCCCTATACACACACACACACTCTCACAGACACTCCTACATACACCCTCTCACAGACTCATACCTCTATACACACACACACACTCTCACAGATACTCCCACATACACCCTCTCACAGACTTATACCCCTATACACACACACACACAGACACTCCCACATACACCCTCTCACAGACTTATACCCCTATACACACACTCACACAGACACTCCCACACACACCCTCTCACAGACTTATACCCCTATACACACACATACACACACACAGAGACACTCCCACACACCCTCTCACAGACTTATACCCCTATACACACACACACACTCTCACAGACACTCCCACATACACCCTCTCACAGACTTATACCCCTATACACACACACACACACTCACACAGACACTCCCACATACACCCTCTCACAGACTTATACCCCTATACACACACACACTCTCACAGACACTCCCACACACACCCTCTCACAGACTTATACCCCTATACACACACACACACACTCACACAGACACTCCCACATACACCCTCTCACAGACTTATACCCCTATGCACACACACACACTCACACAGACACTCTCACACACACCCTCTCACAGACTTATACCCCTATACACACACACACACTCACAGACACTCCCACATACACCCTCTCACAGACTTATACCCCTATACACACACTCTCACAGACACTCCCACACACACCCTCTCAGACTTATACCCCTATACACACACACACACTCACACAGATACTCCCACACACAGCAGCTCACAGACTTATACCCCTATACACACACACACACACACACAGACACACCCACACACACCCTCTCACAGACTTATACCCCTATACACACACACTCACACAGACACTCCCACACACACCCTCTCACAGACTTATACCCCTATACGCACACACACACACACAGACACTCCCACACACACCCTCTCACAGACTTATACCCCTATACACACACACACACACTCACACAGACACTCCGACATACACCCTCTCACAGACTTATACCCCTATACACACACACACAGACACTCCCTCACACACCCTCTCACAGACTTATACCCCTATACACACACACACTCTCACAGACACTCCCACACACACCCTCTCACAGACTTATACCCCTATACACACACACACACACAGACACTCCCACACACACCCTCTCACAGACTTATACCCCTATACGCACACACACACACACAGACACTCCCACACACACCCTCTCACAGACTTATACCCCTATACACACACACACACACTCACACAGACACTCCGACATACACCCTCTCACAGACTTATACCCCTATACACACACACACAGACACTCCCACACACACCCTCTCACAGACTTATACCCCTTTACACACACACACTCTCACAGACACTCCCACATACACCCTCTCACAGACTTATACCCCTATACACACACACACACACTCTCACAGACACACCCACATACACCCTCTCACAGACTTATACCCCTATACACACACACACACTCTCACAGACACACCCACATACACCCTCTCACAGACTTATACCCCAATACACACACACACACTCTCACAGACACTCCCACACACACCCTCTCACAGACTTATACCCCTATACACACACACACTCTCACAGACACTCCTACATACACCCTCTCACAGACTCATACCCCTATACACACACACACACTCTCACAGATACTCCCACATACACCCTCTCACAGACTTATACCCCTATACACACACATACACACACACAGAGACACTCCCACACACCCTCTCACAGACTTATACCCCTATACACACACACACACTCTCACAGACACTCCCACATACACCCTCTCACAGACTTATACCCCTATACACACACACACACACTCACACAGACACTCCCACATACACCCTCTCACAGACTTATACCCCTATACACACACACACTCTCACAGACACTCCCACACACACCCTCTCACAGACTTATACCCCTATACACACACACACACACTCACACAGACACTCCCACATACACCCTCTCACAGACTTATACCCCTATACACACACACACACACAGACACTCCCACACACACCCTCTCACAGACTTATACCCCTATACACACACACACTCTCACAGACACTCCTACATACACCCTCTCACAGACTCATACCCCTATACACACACACACACTCTCACAGATACTCCCACATACACCCTCTCACAGACTTATACCCCTATACACACACATACACACACACAGAGACACTCCCACACACCCTCTCACAGACTTATACCCCTATACACACACACACACTCTCACAGACACTCCCACATACACCCTCTCACAGACTTATACCCCTATACACACACACACACACTCACACAGACACTCCCACATACACCCTCTCACAGACTTATACCCCTATACACACACACACTCTCACAGACACTCCCACACACACCCTCTCACAGACTTATACCCCTATACACACACACACACACTCACACAGACACTCCCACATACACCCTCTCACAGACTTATACCCCTATGCACACACACACACTCACACAGACACTCTCACACACACCCTCTCACAGACTTATACCCCTATACACACACACACACACAGACACTCCCACATACACCCTCTCACAGACTTATACCCCTATACACACACACACACTCACAGACACTCCCACACACACCCTCTCACCGACTAATACCGCTATACAGACACACACACAGACACTCCCACACACCCTCTCACAGACTTTTACCCCTATACACACACACACACTCTCACAGACACTCCCACATACACCCTCTCACAGATTATACCCCTATACACTCACTACACAGACACTCCCACATACACCCTCTCACAGACTTATACCCCTATACACACGCACACACTCACAGACACTCCCACACACACCCTCTCACAGACTTATACCCCTATACACACACTCACAGACACTCTCACATACACCCTCTCACAGACCTATACCCCTATACACACACACACACACACACTCACACAGACACTCCCACATACACCCTCTCACAGACTTATACCCCTATACACACACACACACACACTCTCACACAGACACTCCCACATACACCCTCTCACAGACTTATACCCCTATACACACACACACACACTCACAGACACTCCCACACACACCCTCTCACAGACTTATACCCCTATACACACACTCACAGACACTCTCACATACACCCTCTCACAGACCTATACCCCTATACACACACACACACACACTCTCACACAGACACTCTCACATACACCCTCTCACAGACTTATACCCCTATACACACACTCTCACACACACAGACACTCCCACATACACCCTCTCACAGACTTATACCCCTATACACACACACACACACAGAAACTCCCACACACACCCTCTCACAGACTTATACCCCTATACACACACACACACACACTCTCACACAGACACTCCCACATACACCCTCTCACAGACTTATACCCCTATACACACACACACTCTCACAGACACTCCCACACACACCCTCTCACAGACTTATACCCCTTTACACACACACACACTCACACAGACACTCCCACATACACCCTCTCACAGACTTATACCCCTATACACACACACACACTCTCACAGACACTCCCACATACACCCTCTCACAGACTTATACCCCGATACACACACACACACACACAGACACTCCCACATACACCCTCTCACAGACTTATACCCCTATACACACACACACTCTCACAAACACTCCCACACACACCCTCTCACAGACTTATACCCCTATACACACACACACACACAGACACTCCCACATACACCCTCTCACAGACTTATACCCCTATACACACACACACACACAGACACTCCCACATACACCCTCTCACAGACTTATACCCCTATACACACACACACTCTCACAGACACTCCCACATACACCCTCTCACAGACTTATACCCCTATACACACACACACTCTCACAGACACTCCCACACACACCCTCTCACAGACTTATACCCCTATACACACACACTCACACAGACACTCCCACATACACCCTCTCACAGACTTATACCCCTATACACACACACACACTCTCACAGACACTCCCACACACACCCTCTCACAGACTTATACCCCTTTACACACACTCACACTCAAACAGACACTCCCACACACACCCTCTCACAGACTTATACCCCTACACACACACTCACACAGACACACCCACATACACCCTCTCACAGACTTATACCCCTATACACACACACACAGACACACTCTCACAGACACTCCCACACACACCCTCTCACAGACTTATACCCCTATACACACACACTCACACAGACACTCCCACATACACCCTCTCACAGACTTATACCCCTATACACACACACTCACACAGACACTCCCACACACACCCTCTCACAGACTTATACCCCTATACACACACACACACTCACACAGACACTCCCACACACACCCTCTCACAGACTTATACCCCTATACACACACCCTCTCACAGACTTATACCCCTATACACACACACACACTCACACAGACACTCCCACATACACCCTCTCACAGACTTATACCCCTATACACACACACACTCTCACAGACACTCCCACACACACCCTCTCACAGACTTATACCCCTATACACACACACACACTCTCACAGACACTCCCACACACACCCTCTCACAGACGTATACCCCTATACACACACACACAGACACTCCCACATACACCCTCTCACAGACTTATACCCCTATACACACACACACTCACACAGACACTCCCACATACACCCTCTCACAGACTTATACCCCTATACACACACTCTCACAGACACTCCCACACACACCCTCTCACAGACTTATACCCCTATACACACACACACACTCTCACAGACACACCCACATACACCCTCTCACAGACTTATACCCCTCTACACACACACTCTCACAGACACTCCCACACACACCCTCTCACAGACTTATACCCCTATACACACACACACACTCTCACAGACACACCCACATACACCCTCTCACAGACTTATACCCCTATACACACACACACACTCTCACAGACACACCCACATACACCCTCTCACAGACTTATACCCCTATACACACACTCTCACAGACACTCCCACACACACCCTCTCACAGACTTATACCCCTATACACACACACACACTCTCACAGACACACCCACATACACCCTCTCACAGACTTATACCCCTATACACACACACTCTCACAGACACTCCCACACACACCCTCTCACAGACTTATACCCCTATACACACACTCTCACAGACACTCCCACACACACCCTCTCACAGATTTATACCCCTATACACACACACACACTCACACAGACACTCCCACACACACCCTCTCACAGACTTATACCCCTATACACACACACTCTCACAGACACTCCCACATACACCCTCTCACAGACTTATACCCCTATACACACACACACACTCTCACAGACACTCCCACACACACCCTCTCACAGACTTATACCCCTATACACACACACACACAGACACTCCCACACACACCCTCTCACAGACTTATACCCCTATATACACACACACACGCACACACAGACACTCCCACATACACCCTCTCACAGACTTATACCCCTATACACACACACACTCTCACAGACACTCCCACATACACCCTCTCACAGACTTATACCCCTATACACACACACACACACACACACAGACACTCTCACATACACCCTCTCACAGACTTATACCCCTATACACACACACATAGACACTCCCACACACACCCTCTCACAGACTTATACCCCTATACACACACACACACACACACACAGACACTCTCACATACACCCTCTCCCAGACTTTTACCCCTATACACACACTCACAGACACTCCCACACACACCCTCTCACAGACTTATACCCCTTTCCACACACTCTCTCACTGACACTCCCACCTACACCCTCTCCCAGACTTTTACCCCTATACACACACACACAGACACTCCCACACACACCCTCTCACAGACTTATACCCCTATACACACACACACACTCACAGACACTCCCACATACACCCTCTCACAGACTTATACCCCTATACACACACTCTCACAGACACTCCCACATACACCCTCTCACAGACTTATACCCCTATACACACACTCTCTCACAGACACTCCCACATACACCCTCTCACAGACTTATACCCCTATACACACACACACACTCTCACAGACACTCCCACATACACCCTCTCACAGACTTAAACCCCTATACACACACACACACACACACTCTCACAGACACTCCCACATACACCCTCTCACAGACTTATACCCCTATACACACACACACAGACACACTCTCACAGACACTCCCACATACACCCTCTCACAGACTTATACCCCTATCCACACACACACACTCACACAGTCACTCCCACATACACCCTCTCACAGACTTATACCCCTATACACACAGACACACTCTCACAGACACTCCCACATACACCCTCTCACAGACTTATACCCCTATACACACACACACTCTCACAGACACTCCCACACACACCCTCTCACAGACTTATACCCCTATACACACAGACACACTCTCACAGACACTCCCACATACACCCTCTCACAGACTTATACCCCTATACACACACACACACTCTCACAGACACTCCCACATACACCCTCTCACAGACTTATACCCCTATACACACACACACACTCACACAGACACTCCCACATACACCCTCTCACAGACTTATACCCCTATACACACACACACACACACAGACACTCCCACATACACCCTCTCACAGACTTATACCCCTATACACACACACACACTCTCACAGACACTCCCACATACACCCTCTCACAGACTTATACCCCTATACACACACACACACACACACTCTCACAGACACTCCCACATACACCCTCTCACAGACTTATACCCCTATACACACACACACACACACAGACACTCCCACATACACCCTCTCACAGACTTATACCCCTATACACACACACACTCACACAGACACTCCCACATACACCCTCTCACAGACTTATACCCCTATACACACACACACACTCTCACAGACACTCCCACATACACCCTCTCACAGACTTATACCCCTATACACACACACACACACACACACAGACACTCCCACACACACCCTCTCACAGACTTATACCCCTTTATAAACACACTCTCACAGACACTCATACCCCACCTCGCGCACACACACACACGTGCACACACACACATCTAAGTTTTTGTGGGGTGAATCTGTACTTGCAGAGTTACATTTTATTCTGCTCAGAGACTGCATGAATCAATGTGAGATTCTGTCGATCCCTTTTTCAGATGAGAATCAGTCTGACCATGGGACACAGACAGTCTCACACAGAGGGCACCTCACACCTTCAATACATTCTCTGGGGCCGACATGACACCGATTGTTCAAGTTCACGAGAGATTGTAACTTCAGGAAAGTTCTGGGTTTACATATGGAGGAACTGAAACCAACATGGTCACTCTAAAAGATGAGAGACTAAACATGCAATATAACATTTCAATATATCATTTTGTTTCATTACACTGTAAACTTTTGTGACAAATTCTGTGTTCCTCCACAACCACCTGATGAAGGAGCAGTGCTCCGAAAGCCAGTGCTTCCAAATAAACCTATTGGACGATAGTCTGGTGTTGTTTGGGTTTGAACATTGTCCACCACAGTCCAACACCGGCATCTCCAAATCGTCAGAGGAGAGAGAGCGAGAGAGAAGAGAGAGAGAGTGGGGGGACTGAGAGAAACAAGTCAGTGTACAGATATCTCCCTGAGAGAGAGAGGGGGGATTGAGAGACACCAGTCAGTGTACAGATATCTCCCTGAGAGAGAGAGAGAGGACTGAGAGACACCAGTCAGTGTACAGATATCTCCCTGAGACAGAGGGGACTGAGAGACACCAGTCAGTGTACAGATATCTCCCTGAGAGAGAGGGGACTGAGAGACACCAGTCAGTGTACAGATATCTCCCTGAGAGAGAGAGGGGACTGAGAGACACCAGTCAGTGTACAGATATCTCCCTGAGAGAGAGAGGGGACTGAGAGACACCAGTCAGTGTACAGATATCTCCCTGAGAGAGAGACGGGGGACTGAGAGACACCAGTCAGTGTACAGATATCTCCCTGAAAGAGAGAGGACTGAGAGACACCAGTCAGTGTCCAGATATCTCCCTAAGAGAGAGAGAGGGGACTGAGAGACACCAGTCAGTGTACAGATATCTCCCTGAGAGAGAGAGAGGGGTCTGAGAGACACCAGTCAGTATACAGATATCTCCCTGAGAGAGAGAGGGGACTGAGAGACACCAGTCAGTGTACAGATATCTCCCCGAGAGAGAGTGAGGGAACTGAGAGACACCACTCAGTGTACAGATATCTCCCTGAGAGAGAGTGAGGGGACTGAGAGACACCAGTCAGTGTACAGATATCTCCCTGAGAGAGAGGGGACTGAGAGACACCAGTCAGTATACAGATATCTCCCTGAGAGAGACAGAGGGGGGACTGAGAGACACGAGTCAGTGTACAGATATCTCCCTGAGAGAGAGAGAAGGGACTGAGAGACACCAGTCAGTGTACAGATATCTCCCTGAGAGAGAGAGAGGGGACTGAGAGACACCAGTCAGTGTACAGATATCTCCCTGAAAGAGACAGAGAGAGAGGACTGAGAGACACCAGTCAGTGTACAGATATCTCCCTGAGAGAGAGTGAGGGGACTGAGAGACACCAGTCAGTGTACAGATATCTCCCTGAGAGAGAGTGAGGGGACTGAGAGACACCAGTCAGTGTACAGATATCTCCCTGAGAGAGAGAGGGGACTGAGAGACACCAGTCAGTGTACAGATATCGACCTGAGAGAGAGACGGGGGACTGAGAGACACCACTCAGTGTACAGATATCTCCCTGAAAGAGAGAGAGAGAGGACTGAGAGACACCAATCAGTGTACAGATATCTCCCTGAGAGAGAGAGAGAGGGGACTGAGGGACACCAGTCAGTGTACAGATATCTCCTTGAGAGACAGGAGACTGAGAGACAGTAGTCAGTGTACAGAGATCTCCCTGAGAGAGAGAGGGGTGTCTGAGAGACACCAGTCAGTGTACAGATATCTCCCTGAGAGAGAGAGGGGGGACTGAAGGACACCAGTCAGTGTACAGATATCTGCCTGAGTGAGAGAGGGGTGACTGAGAGACACCAGTCAGTGGACAGATATCTCCCTGAGAGAGAGAGGACTGAGAGACACCAGTCAGTGTACAGATATCTCCCTGAGAGAGAGAGAGGGGACTGAGAGACACCAGTCAGTGTACAGATATCTCCCTGAGAGAGAGAGGACTGATAGACACCAGTCAGTCTACAGATATCTCCCTGAGAGAGAGAGGGGACTTCGAGACACCAGTCAGTGTACAGACATCTCCCTGAGGGAGAGGGAGTGGTCTGAGAGACACCAGTCAGTGTACAGATATCTCCCTGAGAGAGAGACGGGGGACTGAGAGACACCAGTCAGTGTACAGATATCTCCCTGAAAGAGAGAGGACTGAGAGACACCAGTCAGTGTCCAGATATCTCCCTAAGAGAGAGAGAGGGGACTGAGAGACACCAGTACGTGTACAGATATCTCCCTGAGAGAGGCACTGAGAGACACCAGTCAGTGTACAGATATCTCCCTGAGAGAGTGGGGACTGAGAGACGCTAGTCAGTGTACAGATATCTCCCTGAGAGAGAGGGGACTGAGAGACACCAGTCAGTGTACAGATATCTCCCCGAGAGAGAGAGAGAGGGGACTGAGAGACACCAGTCAGTGTACAGATATCGCCCAGAGAGTGAGAGAGGGGGGGACTGAGAGACACCAGTCAGTGTACAGATATCTCCCTGAGAGAGAGAGGACTGAGAGACACCAGTCAGTGTACAGATATCTCCCTGAGAGAGAGAGGACTGAGAGACACCAGTCAGTGTACAGATATCTCCCTGAGAGAGAGAGGACTGAGAGACACCAGTCAGTGTACAGATATCTCCCTGAGGGAGAGGGAGGGGACTGAGAGACACCAGTCAGTGTACAGATATCTCCCTGAGAGAGAGAGAGGAGACAGAGAGACACCAGTCAGTGCACAGATATCTCCCTGAGAGAGAGGGGGGACTGAGAGACACCAGTCAGTGTACAGATATCTCTCTGAGAGAGACAGAGGGGACTGAGAGACACCAGTCAGCATACAGATATCTCCCTGAGAGAGAGGAGACTGAGAGACACCAGTCTGTGTACAGATATGTCCCTGAGAGAGAGAGAGGGGACTGAGAGACACCAGTCAGTGCACAGATATCTCCCTGAGAGGGAGAGAGGGGTCTGAGTGAAACCAGTCAGCGTTGAGATATCTCCCTGAGAGAGAGAGGGGGGACTGAGAGACACCAGTCAGTGTACAGATATCTCCCTGAGAGAGAGAGGGGACTGAGTGACACCAGTCAGTGGACAGATATCTCCCTGAGAGAGAGAGAGGGGACTGAGAGACACCAGTCAGTGTACAGATATCTCCCTGTGAGAGAGAGAGGGGACTGAGAGACACCAGTCAGTGTACAGATATCTCCCTGAGAGAGAGAGGGGACTGAGAGACACCAGTCAGTGTACAGATATCTCCCTGAGAGAGAGAGAGAGGGGACTGAGAGACACCAGTCAGTGTACAGATATCACCCTGAGAGAGAGGGGACTGAGAGACAACAGTCAGTGTACAGATATCTCCCTGAGAGAGAGAGACGGGACTGAGAGACAACAGTCAGTGTACAGATATCACCCTGAGAGAGAGGGAGGTGACTCAGAGACACCAGTCAGTGTACAGATATCTCCCTGAGAGAGAGAGAGAGGGGACTGAGAGACACCAGTCAGTGTTGAGATATCTCTCTGAGAGAGAGAGAGGGGACTGAGAGACACCAGTCAGTGTACAATTATCTCCCTGAGAGAGAGAGGGGGGACTGAGAGACACCAGTCAGTGTACAGATATCTCCCTGAGAGAGATGGGGGGGAATGAGAGACACCAGTCAGTGTACAGATATCTCCCTAAGAGAGGGGGGACTGAGAGACACCAGTCAGTGTACAGATATCTCCCTGAGAGAGAGAGGGGTTCTGAGAGACACCAGTCAGTGTACAGATATCTCCCTGAGAGAGAGGGGACTGAGAGACACCAGTCAGT
Source organism: Chiloscyllium punctatum (assembly GCF_047496795.1). Lineage (NCBI taxonomy): Eukaryota > Metazoa > Chordata > Chondrichthyes > Orectolobiformes > Hemiscylliidae > Chiloscyllium > Chiloscyllium punctatum. Next base: position 47,883 of record NW_027309972.1, read on the forward strand.
GTACAGATATCTCCCTGAGAGAGAGAGGGGACTGAGAGACACCAGTCAGTGTACAAATATCTCCCTGAGAGAGACGGGGGGGGGACTGAGAAACACCAGTCAGTGTACAGATATCTCCCTAAGAAAGGGACGACTGAGAGACACCAGTCAGTGTACAGATATCTTCCTGAGAGAGAGAGGGGTTCTGAGAGACACCAGTCAGTGTACAGATATCTCCCTGAGAGAGAGGGGACTGAGAGACACCAGTCAGTGTACAGATATCTCCCTGAGAGAGAGAGGGGACTGAGAGACACCAGTCAGTGTACAAATATCTCCCTGAGAGAGACGGGGGGGGGACTGAGAAACACCAGTCAGTGTACAGATATCTCCCTAAGAAAGGGGGGACTGAGAGACACCAGTCAGTGTACAGATATCTCCCTGAGAGAGAGAGGGGTTCTGAGAGACACCAGTCAGTGTACAGATATCTCCCTGAGAGAGAGGGGACTGAGAGACACCAGTCAGTGTACAGATATCTCCCTGAGAGAGAGAGGGGACTGAGAGACACCAGTCAGTGTACAGATATCTCCCTGAGAGAGAGAGGGGGGACTGAGAGACACCAGTCAGTGTACAGATATCTCCCTAAGAAAGGGGGGACTGAGAGACACCAGTCAGTGTTGAGATATCTCTCTGAGAGAGAGAGAGGGGACTGAGAGACACCAGTCAGTGTACAGATATCTCCCTGAGAGAGAGAGGGGGGACTGAGAAACACCAGTCAGTGTACAGATATCTCCCTAAGAAAGGGGGGACTGAGAGACACCAGTCAGTGTACAGATATCTCCCTGAGAGAGAGAGGGGTTCTGAGAGACACCATTCAGTGTACAGATATCTCCCTGAGAGAGAGAGGGGACTGAGAGACACCAGTCAGTGTACAAATATCTCCCTGAGAGAGACGGGGGGGGGGGACTGAGAGACACCAGTCAGTGTACAGATATCTCCCTGAGAGAGAGGGGGTACTGAGAGACACCAGTCAGTGTACAGATATCTCCCTGAGAGAGAGAGAGAGGGGAACTGAGAGACACCAGACAGTGTACAAATATCTCCCTGAGAGAGAGAGAGGGGACTGAGAGACACCAGTCAGTGTACAGATATCTCCCTGAGAGAGAGAGGGGACTGAGAGACACCAGTCAGTGTTGAGATATCTCTCTGAGAGAGAGACAGGGGACTGAGAGACACCAGTCAGTGTACAGATATCTCTCTGAGAGAGAGAGAGAGAGGACTGAGAGACACCAGTCAGTGTACAGATATCTCCCTGAGAGAGAGGGGGGACTGAGAGACACCAGTCAGTGTACAGATATCTCCCTGAGAGAGAGACAGGGGACTGAGAGACACCAGTCAGTGTACAGATATCTCTCTGAGAGAGAGAGAGAGAGGACTGAGAGACACCAGTCAGTGTACAGATATCTCCCTGAGAGAGAGAGAGAGGGGGCTGAGAGACACCAGTCAGTGTACAGATATCTCACTGAGAGAGAGGGGACTGAGAGACACCAGTCAGTGTACAGATATCTCCCTGAGAGAGAGAGGGGGGACTGAGAGACACCAGTCAGTGTACAGATATCTCCCTGAGAGAGAGAGGGGTTCTGAGAGACACCAGTCAGTGTACAGATATCTCCCTGAGAGAGAGGGGACTGAGAGACACCAGTCAGTGTACAGATATCTCCCTGAAAGAGAGAGGACTGAGAGACACGATTCAGTGTCCAGATATCTCCCTAAGAGAGAGAGAGGGGTCTGAGAGACACCAGTCAGTGTACAGATATCTCCCTGAGAGAGAGAGGGGACTGAGAGACACCAGTCAGTGTACAGATATCTCCCCGAGAGAGAGTGAGGGAACTGAGAGACACCAGTCAGTGTACAGATATCTCCCTGAGAGAGAGTGAGGGGACTGAGAGACACCAGTCAGTGTACAGATATCTCCCTGAGAGAGAGGGGACTGAGAGACACCAGTCAGTGTACAGATATCTCCCTGAGAGAGACAGAGGGGGGACTGAGAGACACCAGTCAGTGTACAGATATCTCCCTGAGAGAGAGAGGGGACTGAGAGACACCAGTCAGTGTACAGATATCTCCCTGAGATAGAGGGGACTGAGAGACACCAGTCAGTGTACAGATATCTCCCTGAAAGAGACAGACAGAGAGGACTGAGAGACACCAGTCAGTGTACAGATATCTCCCTGAGAGAGAGAGAGGGGACTGAGAGACACCAGTCAGTGTACAGATATCTCCCTGAAAGAGACAGAGAGAGAGGACTGAGAGACACCAGTCAGTGTACAGATATCTCCCTGAGAGAGAGAGAGGGGACTGAGAGACACCAGTCAGTGTACAGATATCTCCCTGAGAGAGAGTGAGGGGACTGAGAGACACCAGTCAGTGTACAGATATCTCCCTGAGAGAGAGAGGGGACTGAGAGACACCAGTCAGTGTACAGATATCTCCCTGAGAGAGAGGGGGGACTGAGAGACACCAGTCAGTGTACAGATATCTCCCTGAGAGAGAGAGGACTGAGAGACACCAGTCAGTGTACAGATATCTCCCTGAGATAAAGAGAGAGGGGACTGAGAGACACCAGTCACTGTACAGATATCGACCTGAGAGAGAGAGGGGGGACTGAAGGACACCAGTCAGTGTACAATTATCTGCCTGAGTGAGAGAGGGGACTGAGAGACACCAGTCAGTGGACAGATATCTCCCTGAGAGAGAGAGAGGGGACTTCGAGACACCAGTCAGTGTACAGACATCTCCCTGAGGGAGAGGGAGTGGTCTGAGAGACACCAGTCAGTGTACAGATATCTCCCTGAGAGAGTGGGGACTGAGAGACACTAGTCAGGGCACAGATATCTCCCCGAGAGTGAGAGAGGGGGGGACTGAGAGACACCAGTCAGTGTACAGATATCTCCCTGAGAGAGAGAGGACTGAGAGACACCAGTAAGTGTACAGATATCTCCCTGAGAGAGGGACTGAGAGACACCAGTCAGTGTACAGATATCTCCCTGAGAGAGAGAGGGAACTGAGAGACACCAGTAAGTGTACAGATATCTCCCTGAGAGAGGGACTGAGAGACACCAGTCAGTGTACAGATATCTCCCTGAGAGAGTGGGGACTGAGAGACACTAGTCAGGGCACAGATATCTCCCCGAGAGTGAGAGAGGGGGGGACTGAGAGACACCAGTCAGTGTACAGATATCTCCCTGAGAGAGAGAGGACTGAGAGACACCAGTCAGTGTACAGATATCTCCCTGAGAGAGAGAGGACTGAGAGACACCAGTCAGTGTACAGATATCTCCCTGAGAGAGAGAGGACTGAGAGACACCAGTCAGTGTACAGATATCTCCCTGAGGGAGAGGGAGGGGACTGAGAGACACCAGTCAGTGTACAGATATCTCCCTGAGAGAGAGAGAGGAGACAGAGAGACACCAGTCAGTGCACAGATATCTCCCTGAGAGAGAGGGGGGACTGAGAGACACCAGTCAGTGTACAGATATCTCTCTGAGAGAGACAGAGGGGACTGAGAGACACCAGTCAGCATACAGATATCTCCCTGAAAGAGAGGAGACTGAGAGACACCAGTCTGTGTACAGATATGTCCCTGAGAGAGAGAGAGGGGACTGAGAGACACCAGTCAGTGTACAGATATCTCCCTGAGAGGGAGAGAGGGGTCTGAGTGAAACCAGTCAGCGTTGAGATATCTCCCTGAGAGAGAGAGGGGGGACTGAGAGACACCAGTCAGTGTACAGATATCTCCCTGAGAGAGAGAGGGGACTGAGAGACACCAGTCAGTGGACAGATATCTCCCTGAGAGAGAGAGAGGGGACTGAGAGACACCAGTCAGTGTACAGATATCTCCCTGTGAGAGAGAGAGGGGACTGAGAGACACCAGTCAGTGTACAGATATCTCCCTGAGAGAGAGAGAGGGGACTGAGAGACACCAGTCAGTGTACAGATATCTCCCTGAGAGAGAGAGGGAGGACTGAGAGACACTAGTCAGTGTACAGATATCACCCTGAGAGAGAGGGAGGTGACTCAGAGACACCAGTCAGTGTACAGATATCTCCCTGAGAGAGAGAGAGAGGGGAGTGAGAGACACCAGTCAGTGTTGAGATATCTCTCTGAGAGAGAGAGAGGGGACTGAGAGACACCCGTCAGTGTACAATTATCTCCCTGAGAGAGAGAGGGGGGACTGAGAGACACCAGTCAGTGTACAGATATCTCCCTGAGAGAGAGAGGGGTTCTGAGAGACACCAGTCAGTGTACAGATATCTCCCTGAGAGAGAGGGGACTGAGAGACACCAGTCAGTGTACAGATATCTCCCTGAGAGAGAGAGGGGACTGAGAGACACCAGTCAGTGTACAGATATCTCCTTGAGAGAGAGAGGGGACTGAGAGACACCAGTCAGTGTTGAGATATCTCTCTGAGAGAGAGAGAGGGGACTGAGAGACACCAGTCAGTGTACAGATATCTCCCTGAGAGAGAGAGGGGGGACTGAGAGACACCATTCAGTGTACAGATATCTCCCTGAGAGAGAGAGGGGACTGAGAGACACCAGTCAGTGTACAAATATCTCCCTGAGAGAGACGGGGGGGGGGACTGAGAAACACCAGTCAGTGTACAGATATCTCCCTAAGAGAGGGGGGACTGAGAGACACCAGTCAGTGTACAGATATCTCCCTGAGAGAGAGAGAGAGGGGAACTGAGAGACACCAGACAGTGTACAAATATCTCCCTGAGAGAGAGAGGGGGGACTGAGAGACGCCAGTCAGTGTCCAGATATCTCCTTGAGAGAGAGAGGGGACTGAGAGACACCAGTCAGTGTACAGATATCTCCCTGAGAGAGAGAGGGAGGACTGAGAGACACCAGTCAGTGTACAGATATCTCCCTGAGAGAGAGTGACGGGACTGAGAGACAACAGTCAGTGTACAGATATCACCCTGAGAGAGAGGGAGGGGACTCAGAGACACCAGTCAGTGTACAGATATCTCCCTGAGAGAGAGAGGGGACTGAGAGACACCAGTCAGTGTTGAGATATCTCTCTGAGAGAGAGACAGGGGACTGAGAGACACCAGTCAGTGTACAGATATCTCTCTGAGAGAGAGAGAGAGAGGACTGAGAGACACCAGTCAGTGTACAGATATCTCCCTGAGAGAGAGGAGACAGAGAGACACCAGTCAGTGTACAGATATCTCCCTGAGAGAGAGGGGGGACTGAGAGACACCAGTCAGTATACAGATATCTCTCTGAGAGAGAGAGAGGGGACTGAGAGACACCAGTCAGTGTACAGATATCTCCCTGAGAGAGAGAGGGGGGACTGAGAGACACCAGTCAGTGTACAAATATCTCCCTGAGAGAGAGAGGACTGAGAGACACCAGTCAGTGTACAGATATATCCCTGAGAGAGAGAGGACTGAGAGACACCAGTCAGTGTACAGATATCTCCCTGAGAGAGAGAGGACTGAGAGACACCAGTCAGTGTACAGATATCTCCCTGAGAGAGAGAGGACTGAGAGACACCAGTCAGTGTACAGATATCTCCCTGAGAGAGAGAGGGGACTGAGAGACACCAGTCAGTGTACAGATATCTCCCTGAGAGAGAGAGGACTGAGAGACACCAGTCAGTGTACAGATATCTCCCTGAGAGAGAGAGGACTGAGAGACACCAGTCAGTGTACAGATATCTCCCTGAGAGAGAGAGGGGACTGAGAGACATCAGTCAGTGTACAGATATCTCCCTGAGAGGGAGAGAGGGGACTGAGAGACATCAGTCAGTGTACAGATATCTCCCTGAGGGAGAGGGAGGGGACTGAGAGACACCAGTCAGTGTACAGATATCTCCCTGAGAGAGAGAGAGGAGACTGAGAGACACCAGTCAGGGCACAGATATCTCCCTGAGAGAGAGAGAGGAGACTGAGAGACACCAGTCAGTGCACAGATATCTCCCTGAGAGAGTGAGAGGGGACTGAGTGACACCAGTCAGTGTACAAATATCTCCCTGAGAGAGAGGGGGGACTGAGAGACACCAGTCAGTGTACAGATATCTCTCTGAGAGAGACAGAGGGGACTGAGAGACACCAGTCAGCATACAGATATCTCCCTGAGAGGGAGAGAGGGGTCTGAGTGAAACCAGTCAGTGTTGAGATATCTCCCTCAGAGAGAGAGGGGGGACTGAGAGACACCAGTCAGTGTACAGATATCTCCCTGATAGAGAGAGAGGGGACTGAGAGACACCAGTCAGTGGACAGATATCTCCCTGAGAGAGAGAGAGAGGAGACTGAGAGACACCAGTCAGTGTACAGGTATCTCCCTGAGAGAGAGAGGGAGGACTGAGAGAAACCAGTTAGTGTACAGACATCTCGCTGAGAGAGAGACGGAGGACTGAGAGACACCAGTCAGTGTACAGATATCTCCCTGAGAGAGAGAGAGGGGACTGAGAGACACCAGTCAGTGTACAGATATCACCCTGAGAGAGAGGGAGGGGACTCAGAGACACCAGTCAGTGTACAGATATCTCCCTGAGAGAGAGGGGACTGAGAGACACCAGTCAGTGTACAGATATCTCCCTGAGAGAGAGAGAGAGAGGGGACTGAGAGACACCAGTCAGTGTTGATATATCTCTCTGAGAGAGAGAGAGAGGGGACTGAGAGACACCAGTCAGTGTACAGATATCTCCCTGAGAGAGAGAGGGGGGACTGAGAGACACCATTCAGTGTACAGATATCTCCCTGAGAGAGAGGGGGGGGACTGAGAGACACCAGTCAGTGTACAGATATCTCCCTAAGAGAGGGGGGACTGAGAGACACCAGTCAGTGTACAGATATCTCCCTGAGAGAGAGAGAGGGGGGGACTGAGAGACACCAGTCAGTGTACAGATATCTCCCTGAGAGAGAGAGGGGACTGAGAGACACCAGTCAGTGTACAGATATCTCCCTGAGAGAGAGAGGGGACTGAGAGACACCAGTCAGTGTACAGATATCTCCCTGAGAGAGAGAGAGGGGGGAACTGAGAGACACCAGTCAGTGTACAAATATCTCCCTGAGAGAGAGAGGGGGGACTGAGAGACACCAGTCAGTGTACAGATATCTCCCTGAGAGAGAGAGGGGACTGAGAGACGCCAGTCAGTGTCCAGATATCTCCTTGAGAGAGAGAGGGGACTGAGAGACACCAGTCAGTGTACAGATATCGCCCTGAGAGAGAGGGAGGTGACTCAGAGACACCAGTCAGTGTACAGATATCTCCCTGAGAGAGAGAGAGAGGGGACTGAGAGACACCAGTCAGTGTTGAGATATCTCTCTGAGAGAGAGAGAGGGGACTGAGAGACACCAGTCAGTGTACAATTATCTCCCTGAGAGAGAGAGGGGGGACTGAGAGACACCAGTCAGTGTACAGATATCACCCTGAGAGAGAGGGGGGGGACTGAGAGACACCAGTCAGTGTACAGATATCTCCCTAAGAGAGGGAGGACTGAGAGACACCAGTCAGTGTACAGATATCTCCCTGAGAGAGAGAGAGGGGTTCTGAGAGACACCAGTCAGTGTACAGATATCTCCCTGAGAGAGAGAGAGGGGGGAACTGAGAGACACCAGTCAGTGTACAGATATCTCCTTGAGAGTGAGAGGGGGGGAACTGACGGACAGCAGTCAGTGTACAGATATCTCTCTGAGAGAGAGAGAGGGGACTGAGAGACACCAGTCAGTGTACAGATATCTCCCTGAGAGAGAGAGGGGGGACTGAGAGACACCAGTCAGTGTACAGATATCTCCCTGAGAGAGAGAGAGGACTGAGAGACACCAGTCAGTGTACAGATATGTCCCTGAGAGAGAGGGGGGACTGAGAGACACCAGTCAGAGTACAGATATCTCCCTGAGAGAGAGAGGACTGAGAGACACCAGTCAGTGTACAGATATCTCCCTGAGAGAGAGAGGACTGAGAGACACCAGTCAGTGTACAGATATCCCCCTGAGAGAGAGAGGACTGAGAGACACCAGTCAGTGTACAGATATCTCCCTGAGAGAGAGAGGACTGAGAGACACCAGTCAGTGTACATATATCTCCCTGAGAGAGAGAGGACTGAGAGACACCAGTCAGTGTACAGATATCTCCCTGAGGGAGAGGGAGGGGACTGTGAGACACCAGTCAGTGTACAGATATCTCCCTGAGAGAGAGAGAGGAGACTGAGAGACACCAGTCAGTGCACAGATATCTCCCTGAGAGAGTGAGAGGGGACTGAGTGACACCAGTCAGTGTACAAATATCTCCCTGAGAGAGAGGGGGGACTGAGAGACACCAGTCAGTGTACAGATATCTCTCTGAGAGAGACAGAGGGGACTGAGAGACACCAGTCAGCATACAGATATCTTCCTGAGAGGGAGAGAGGGGTCTGAGTGAAACCAGTCAGTGTTGAGATATCTCCCTGAGAGAGAGAGGGGGGACTGAGAGACACCAGTCAGTGTACAGATATCTCCCTGATAGAGAGAGAGGGGACTGAGAGACACCAGTCAGTGGACAGATATCTCCCTGAGAGAGAGAGAGGAGACTGAGAGACACCAGTCAGTGTACAGGTATCTCCCTGAGAGAGAGAGGGAGGACTGAGAGAAACCAGTCAGTGTACAGACATCTCCCTGAGAGAGAGACGGAGGACTGAGAGACACCAGTCAGTGTACAGATATCTCCCTGAGAGAGAGAGACGGGACTGAGAGACAACAGTCAGTGTACAGATATCACCCTGAGAGAGAGGGAGGGGACTCAGAGACACCAGTCAGTGTACAGATATCTCCCTGAGAGAGAGAGAGAGAGGGGACTGAGAGACACCAGTCAGTGTTGATATATCTCTCTGAGAGAGAGAGAGGGGACTGAGAGACACCAGTCAGTGTACAGATATCTCCCTGAGAGAGAGAGGGGGAACTGAGAGACACCATTCAGTGTACAGATATCTCCCTGAGAGAGAGGGGGGGGACTGAGAGACACCAGTCAGTGTACAGATATCTCCCTAAGAGAGGGGGGACTGAGAGACACCAGTCAGTGTACAGATATCTCCCTGAGAGAGAGAGGACTGAGAGACACCAGTCAGTGTACATATATCTCCCTGAGAGAGAGAGGACTGAGAGACACCAGTCAGTGTACAGATATCTCCCTGAGGGAGAGGGAGGGGACTGAGAGACACCAGTCAGTGTACAGATATCTCCCTGAGAGAGAGAGAGGAGACTGAGAGACACCATTCAGTGTACAGATATCTCCCTGAGAGAGAGAGGGGACTGAGAGACACCAGTCAGTGTACAAATATCTCCCTGAGAGAGACGGGGGGGGGGACTGAGAAACACCAGTCAGTGTACAGATATCTCCCTAAGAGAGGGGGGACTGAGAGACACCAGTCAGTGTACAGATATCTCCCTGAGAGAGAGAGAGAGGGGAACTGAGAGACACCAGACAGTGTACAAATATCTCCCTGAGAGAGAGAGGGGGGACTGAGAGACGCCAGTCAGTGTCCAGATATCTCCTTGAGAGAGAGAGGGGACTGAGAGACACCAGTCAGTGTACAGATATCTCCCTGAGAGAGAGAGGGAGGACTGAGAGACACCAGTCAGTGTACAGATATCTCCCTGAGAGAGAGTGACGGGACTGAGGGACAACAGTCAGTGTACAGATATCACCCTGAGAGAGAGGGAGGGGACTCAGAGACACCAGTCAGTGTACAGATATCTCCCTGAGAGAGAGAGGGGACTGAGAGACACCAGTCAGTGTTGAGATATCTCTCTGAGAGAGAGACAGGGGACTGAGAGACACCAGTCAGTGTACAGATATCTCTCTGAGAGAGAGAGAGAGAGGACTGAGAGACACCAGTCAGTGTACAGATATCTCCCTGAGAGAGAGGAGACAGAGAGACACCAGTCAGTGTACAGATATCTCCCTGAGAGAGAGGGGGGACTGAGAGACACCAGTCAGTATACAGATATCTCTCTGAGAGAGAGAGAGGGGACTGAGAGACACCAGTCAGTGTACAGATATCTCCCTGAGAGAGAGAGGGGGGACTGAGAGACACCAGTCAGTGTACAAATATCTCCCTGAGAGAGAGAGGACTGAGAGACACCAGTCAGTGTACAGATATATCCCTGAGAGAGAGAGGACTGAGAGACACCAGTCAGTGTACAGATATCTCCCTGAGAGAGAGAGGACTGAGAGACACCAGTCAGTGTACAGATATCTCCCTGAGAGAGAGAGGACTGAGAGACACCAGTCAGTGTACAGATATCTCCCTGAGAGAGAGAGGGGACTGAGAGACACCAGTCAGTGTACAGATATCTCCCTGAGAGAGAGAGGACTGAGAGACACCAGTCAGTGTACAGATATCTCCCTGAGAGAGAGAGGACTGAGAGACACCAGTCAGTGTACAGATATCTCCCTGAGAGAGAGAGGGGACTGAGAGACATCAGTCAGTGTACAGATATCTCCCTGAGAGGGAGAGAGGGGACTGAGAGACATCAGTCAGTGTACAGATATCTCCCTGAGGGAGAGGGAGGGGACTGAGAGACACCAGTCAGTGTACAGATATCTCCCTGAGAGAGAGAGAGGAGACTGAGAGACACCAGTCAGTGCACAGATATCTCCCTGAGAGAGAGAGAGGAGACTGAGAGACACCAGTCAGTGCACAGATATCTCCCTGAGAGAGTGAGAGGGGACTGAGTGACACCAGTCAGTGTACAAATATCTCCCTGAGAGAGAGGGGGGACTGAGAGACACCAGTCAGTGTACAGATATCTCTCTGAGAGAGACAGAGGGGACTGAGAGACACCAGTCAGCATACAGATATCTCCCTGAGAGGGAGAGAGGGGTCTGAGTGAAACCAGTCAGTGTTGAGATATCTCCCTCAGAGAGAGAGGGGGGACTGAGAGACACCAGTCAGTGTACAGATATCTCCCTGATAGAGAGAGAGGGGACTGAGAGACACCAGTCAGTGGACAGATATCTCCCTGAGAGAGAGAGAGAGGAGACTGAGAGACACCAGTCAGTGTACAGGTATCTCCCTGAGAGAGAGAGGGAGGACTGAGAGAAACCAGTTAGTGTACAGACATCTCGCTGAGAGAGAGACGGAGGACTGAGAGACACCAGTCAGTGTACAGATATCTCCCTGAGAGAGAGAGAGGGGACTGAGAGACACCAGTCAGTGTACAGATATCACCCTGAGAGAGAGGGAGGGGACTCAGAGACACCAGTCAGTGTACAGATATCTCCCTGAGAGAGCGGGGACTGAGAGACACCAGTCAGTGTACAGATATCTCCCTGAGAGAGAGAGAGAGAGGGGACTGAGAGACACCAGTCAGTGTTGATATATCTCTCTGAGAGAGAGAGAGAGGGGACTGAGAGACACCAGTCAGTGTACAGATATCTCCCTGAGAGAGAGAGGGGGGACTGAGAGACACCATTCAGTGTACAGATATCTCCCTGAGAGAGAGGGGGGGGACTGAGAGACACCAGTCAGTGTACAGATATCTCCCTAAGAGAGGGGGGACTGAGAGACACCAGTCAGTGTACAGATATCTCCCTGAGAGAGAGAGAGGGGGGGACTGAGAGACACCAGTCAGTGTACAGATATCTCCCTGAGAGAGAGAGGGGACTGAGAGACACCAGTCAGTGTACAGATATCTCCCTGAGAGAGAGAGAGGGGGGAACTGAGAGACACCAGTCAGTGTACAAATATCTCCCTGAGAGAGAGAGGGGGGACTGAGAGACACCAGTCAGTGTACAGATATCTCCCTGAGAGAGAGAGGGGACTGAGAGACGCCAATCAGTGTCCAGATATCTCCTTGAGAGAGAGAGGGGACTGAGAGACACCAGTCAGTGTACAGATATCGCCCTGAGAGAGAGGGAGGTGACTCAGAGACACCAGTCAGTGTACAGATATCTCCCTGAGAGAGAGAGAGAGGGGACTGAGAGACACCAGTCAGTGTTGAGATATCTCTCTGAGAGAGAGAGAGGGGACTGAGAGACACCAGTCAGTGTACAGATATCTCCCTAAGAGAGGGAGGACTGAGAGACACCAGTCAGGGTACAGATATCTCCCTGAGAGAGAGAGGACTGAGAGACACCAGTCAGTGTACAGATATCTCCCTGAGAGAGAGAGGGGACTGAGAGACACCAGTCAGTGAACAATTATCTCCCTGAGAGAGAGAGGGGGGACTGAGAGACACCAGTCACTGTACAGATATCTCCCTGAGAGAGAGGGGGGGGACTGAGAGACACCAGTCAGTGTACAGATATCTCCCTAAGAGAGGGAGGACTGAGAGACACCAGTCAGTGTACAGATATCTCCCTGAGAGAGAGAGGGGTTCTGAGAGACACCAGTCAGTGTACAGATATCTCCCTGAGAGAGAGAGAGGGGGGAACTGAGAGACACCAGTCAGTGTACAGATATCTCCTTGAGAGTGAGAGGGGGGGAACTGAGGGACAGCAGTCAGTGTACAGATATCTCTCTGAGAGAGAGAGAGGGGATTGAGAGACACCAGTCAGTGTACAGATATCTCCCTGAGAGAGAGAGGGGGGACTGAGAGACACCAGTCAGTGTACAGATATCTCCCTGAGAGAGAGAGAGGACTGAGAGACACCAGTCAGTGTACAGATATGTCCCTGAGAGAGAGGGGGGACTGAGAGACACCAGTCAGAGTACAGATATCTCCCTGAGAGAGCGAGGACTGAGAGACACCAGTCAGTGTACAGATATCTCCCTGAGAGAGAGAGGACTGAGAGACACCAGTCAGTGTACAGATATCCCCCTGAGAGAGAGAGGACTGAGAGACACCAGTCAGTGTACAGATATCTCCCTGAGAGAGAGAGGACTGAGAGACACCAGTCAGTGTACATATATCTCCCTGAGAGAGAGAGGACTGAGAGACACCAGTCAGTGTACAGATATCTCCCTGAGGGAGAGGGAGGGGACTGAGAGACACCAGTCAGTGTACAGATATCTCCCTGAGAGAGAGAGAGGAGACTGAGAGACACCAGTCAGTGCACAGATATCTCCCTGAGAGAGTGAGAGGGGACTGAGTGACACCAGTCAGTGTACAAATATCTCCCTGAGAGAGAGGGGGGACTGAGAGACACCAGTCAGTGTACAGATATCTCTCTGAGAGAGACAGAGGGGACTGAGAGACACCAGTCAGCATACAGATATCTTCCTGAGAGGGAGAGAGGGGTCTGAGTGAAACCAGTCAGTGTTGAGATATCTCCCTGAGAGAGAGAGGGGGGACTGAGAGACACCAGTCAGTGTACAGATATCTCCCTGAGAGAGGGGGGACTGAGAGACACCAGTCAGTGGACAGATCTCTCCCTGAGAGAGAGAGAGGAGACTGAGAGACACCAGTCAGTGTACAGGTATCTCCCTGAGAGAGAGAGGGAGGACTGAGAGAAACCAGTCAGTGTACAGACATCTCCCTGAGAGAGAGACGGAGGACTGAGAGACACCAGTCAGTGGACAGATATCTCCCTGAGAGAGAGAGACGGGACTGAGAGACAACAGTCAGTGTACAGATATCACCCTGAGAGAGAGGGAGGGGACTCAGAGACACCAGTCAGTGTACAGATATCTCCCTGAGAGAGAGAGAGGAGACTGAGAGACACCAGTCAGTGTACAGGTATCTCCCTGAGAGAGAGAGGGAGGACTGAGAGAAACCAGTCAGTGTACAGACATCTCCCTGAGAGAGAGACGGAGGACTGAGAGACACCAGTCAGTGTACAGATATCTCCCTGAGAGAGAGAGACGGGACTGAGAGACAACAGTCAGTGTACAGATATCACCCTGAGAGAGAGGGAGGGGACTCAGAGACACCAGTCAGTGTACAGATATCTCCCTGAGAGAGAGAGAGAGAGGGGACTGAGAGACACCAGTCAGTGTTGATATATCTCTCTGAGAGAGAGAGAGGGGACTGAGAGACACCAGTCAGTGTACAGATATCTCCCTGAGAGAGAGAGGGGGAACTGAGAGACACCATTCAGTGTACAGATATCTCCCTGAGAGAGAGGGGGGGGACTGAGAGACACCAGTCAGTGTACAGAAATCTCCCTAAGAGAGGGGGGACTGAGAGACACCAGTCAGTGTACAGATATCTCCCTGAGAGAGAGAGGGGACTGAGAGACACCAGTCAGTGTACAGATATCTCCCTGAGAGAGAGAGGGGACTGAGAGACACCAGTCAGTGTACAGATATCTCCCTGAGAGAGAGAGAGGGGGGAACTGAGAGACACCAGTCAGTGTACAAATATCTCCCTGAGAGAGAGAGGGGGGACTGAGAGACACCAGTCAGTGTACAAATATCTCCCTGAGAGAGAGAGGGGGGACTGAGAGACACCAGTCAGTGTCCAGATATCTCCTTGAGAGAGAGAGGGGACTGAGAGACACCAGTCAGTGTACAGATATCTCCCTGAGAGAGAGAGAGGGGACTGAGAGACACCAGTCAGTGTACAAATATCTCCCTGAGAGAGAGAGGGTGGACTGATAGACACCAGTCAGTGTACAGATACTTCCCTGAGAGTGAGAGAGTGGACTGAGAGACACCAGTCAGTGTACAGATATCTCCCTGTGAGAGAGAGAGGGGACTGAGAGACACCAGTCAGTGTACAGATTTCTCCCTGAGAGAAAGGAGACTGAGAGAAACCAGTCTGTGTACAGATATCTCCCTGAGAGGGAGAGAAGGGGGACTGAGAGACATCAGTCAGTGTACAGATATCTCCCTGAGAGAGAGATAGGGGACTGAGAGACACCAGTCAGTGTACCGATATCTCCCTGAGAGAGAGAGAGAGGGGACTGAGAGACACCAGTCAGTGTACAGATATCTCCCTGAGAGAGAGAGAGGGGACTGAGAGACACCAGTCAGTGTACAGATATCGCCCAGAGAGTGAGAGAGGGGGGGACTGAGAGACACCAGTCAGTGTACAGATATCTCCCTGAGAGAGAGAGGACTGAGAGACACCAGTCAGTGTACAGATATATCCCTGAGAGAGAGAGGACTGAGAGACACCAGTTAGTGTACAGATATCTCCCTGAGAGAGAGAGGACTGACAGACACCAGTCAGTGTACAGATATCTCCCTGAGAGAGAGAGGACTGAGAGACACCAGTCAGTGTACAGATATCTCCCTGAGAGAGAGAGGACTGAGAGACACCAGTCAGTGTACAGATATCTCCTTGAGGGAGAGGGAGGGGACTGAGAGACACCAGTCATGTACAGATATCTCCCTGAGAGAGAGAGAGGGGACTGAGAGACACCAGTCAGTGTACAGATATCTCCCTGAGAGAGAGAGAGGGGACTGAGAGACACCAGTCAGTGTACAGATATCTCCCTGAGAGAGAGAGAGGACTGAGAGACACCAGTCAGTATACAGATATGTCCCTGAGTGAGAGGGGGGACTGAGAGACACCAGTCAGAGTACAGATATCTCCCTGAGAGAGAGAGGACTGAGAGACACCAGTCAGTGTACAGATATCTCCCTGAGAGAGAGAGGACTGAGAGACACCAGTCAGTGTACAGATATCCCCCTGAGAGAGAGAGGACTGAGAGACACCAGTCAGTGTACAGATATCTCCCTGAGAGAGAGAGGACTGAGAGACACCAGTCAGTGTACATATATCTCCCTGAGAGAGAGAGGACTGAGAGACACCAGTCAGTGTACAGATATCTCCCTGAGGGAGAGGGAGGGGACTGAGAGACACCAGTCAGTGTACAAATATCTCCCTGAGAGAGAGAGAGGAGACTGAGAGACACCAGTCAGTGCACAGATATCTCCCTGAGAGAGTGAGAGGGGACTGAGTGACACCAGTCAGTGTACAAATATCTCCCAGAGAGACAGGGGGGTCTGAGAGACACCAGTCAGTGTACAGATATCTCTCTGAGAGAGACAGAGGGGACTGAGAGACACCAGTCAGCATACAGATATCTTCCTGAGAGGGAGAGAGGGGTCTGAGTGAAACCAGTCAGTGTTGAGATATCTCCCTGAGAGAGAGAGAGGGGACTGAGAGACACCAGTCAGTGTACAGATATCTCCCTGATAGAGAGAGAGGGGACTGAGAGACACCAGTCAGTGGACAGATATCTCCCTGAGAGAGAGAGAGGAGACTGAGAGACACCAGTCAGTGTACAGGTATCTCCCTGAGAGAGAGAGGGAGGACTGAGAGAAACCAGTCAGTGTACAGACATCTCCCTGAGAGAGAGACGGAGGACTGAGAGACACCAGTCAGTGTACAGATATCTCCCTGAGAGAGAGAGACGGGACTGAGAGACAACAGTCAGTGTACAGATATCACCCTGAGAGAGAGGGAGGGGACTCAGAGACACCAGTCAGTGTACAGATATCTCCCTGAGAGAGAGAGGGGGGACTGAGAGACACCAGTCAGTGTACAGATATCTCCCTGAGAGAGAGAGGGGACTGAGAGACACCAGTCAGTGTACAGATATCTCCCTGAGAGAGAGAGGGGACTGAGAGACACCAGTCAGTGTACAGATATCTCCCTGAGAGAGAGAGAGGGGGGAACTGAGAGACACCAGTCAGTGTACAAATATCTCCCTGAGAGAGAGAGGGGGGACTGAGAGACACCAGTCAGTGTACAGATATCTCCCTGAGAGAGAGAGGGGACTGAGAGACACCAGTCAGTGTACAGATATCTCCCTGAGAGAGAGAGGGGGGACTGAGAGACACCAGTCAGTGTACAAATATCTCCCTGAGAGAGAGAGGGTGGACTGATAGACACCAGTCAGTGTACAGATACTTCCCTGAGAGAGAGAGAGGGGACTGAGAGACACCAGTCAGTGTACAGATATCTCCGTGAGAGAGAGAGAGGGGGGAACTGAGAGTCACCAGTCAGTGTACAAATATCTCCCTGAGAGAGAGAGGGGGGACTGAGAGACACCAGTCAGTGTCCAGATATCTCCTTGAGAGAGAGAGGGGACTGAGAGACACCAGTCAGTGTACAGATATCTCCCTGAGAGAGAGAGAGGGGACTGAGAGACACCAGTCAGTGTACAAATATCTCCCTGAGAGAGAGAGGGTGGACTGATAGACACCAGTCAGTGTACAGATACTTCCCTGAGAGTGAGAGAGTGGACTGAGAGACACCAGTCAGTGTACAGATATCTCCCTGTGAGAGAGAGAGGGGACTGAGAGACACCAGTCAGTGTACAGATTTCTCCCTGAGAGAGAGGAGACTGAGAGAAACCAGTCTGTGTACAGATATCTCCCTGAGAGGGAGAGAAGGGGGACTGAGAGACATCAGTCAGTGTACAGATATCTCCCTGAGAGAGAGATAGGGGACTGAGAGACACCAGTCAGTGTACAGATATCTCTCTGAGAGAGAGAGAGAGGGGACTGAGAGACACCAGTCAGTGTACAGATATCTCCCTGAGAGAGAGAGAGGGGACTGAGAGACACCAGTCAGTGTACAGATATCGCCCAGAGAGTGAGAGAGGGGGGGACTGAGAGACACCAGTCAGTGTACAGATATCTCCCTGAGAGAGAGAGGACTGAGAGACACCAGTCAGTGTACAGATATATCCCTGAGAGAGAGAGGACTGAGAGACACCAGTTAGTGTACAGATATCTCCCTGAGAGAGAGAGGACTGACAGACACCAGTCAGTGTACAGATATCTCCCTGAGAGAGAGAGGACTGAGAGACACCAGTCAGTGTACAGATATCTCCCTGAGAGAGAGAGGACTGAGAGACACCAGTCAGTGTACAGATATCTCCTTGAGGGAGAGGGAGGGGACTGAGAGACACCAGTCATGTACAGATATCTCCCTGAGAGAGAGAGAGGGGACTGAGAGACACCAGTCAGTGTACAGATATCTCCCTGAGAGAGAGAGAGGGGACTGAGAGACACCAGTCAGTGTACAGATATCTCCCTGAGAGAGAGAGAGGACTGAGAGACACCAGTCAGTATACAGATATGTCCCTGAGTGAGAGGGGGGACTGAGAGACACCAGTCAGAGTACAGATATCTCCCTGAGAGAGAGAGGACTGAGAGACACCAGTCAGTGTACAGATATCTCCCTGAGAGAGAGAGGACTGAGAGACACCAGTCAGTGTACAGATATCCCCCTGAGAGAGAGAGGACTGAGAGACACCAGTCAGTGTACAGATATCTCCCTGAGAGAGAGAGGACTGAGAGACACCAGTCAGTGTACATATATCTCCCTGAGAGAGAGAGGACTGAGAGACACCAGTCAGTGTACAGATATCTCCCTGAGGGAGAGGGAGGGGACTGAGAGACACCAGTCAGTGTACAAATATCTCCCTGAGAGAGAGAGAGGAGACTGAGAGACACCAGTCAGTGCACAGATATCTCCCTGAGAGAGTGAGAGGGGACTGAGTGACACCAGTCAGTGTACAAATATCTCCCAGAGAGAGAGGGGGGTCTGAGAGACACCAGTCAGTGTACAGATATCTCTCTGAGAGAGACAGAGGGGACTGAGAGACACCAGTCAGCATACAGATATCTTCCTGAGAGGGAGAGAGGGGTCTGAGTGAAACCAGTCAGTGTTGAGATATCTCCCTGAGAGAGAGAGAGGGGACTGAGAGACACCAGTCAGTGTACAGATATCTCCCTGATAGAGAGAGAGGGGACTGAGAGACACCAGTCAGTGGACAGATATCTCCCTGAGAGAGAGAGAGGAGACTGAGAGACACCAGTCAGTGTACAGGTATCTCCCTGAGAGAGAGAGGGAGGACTGAGAGAAACCAGTCAGTGTACAGACATCTCCCTGAGAGAGAGACGGAGGACTGAGAGACACCAGTCAGTGTACAGATATCTCCCTGAGAGAGAGAGACGGGACTGAGAGACAACAGTCAGTGTACAGATATCACCCTGAGAGAGAGGGAGGGGACTCAGAGACACCAGTCAGTGTACAGATATCTCCCTGAGAGAGAGAGAGAGAGGGGACTGAGAGACACCAGTCAGTGTTGATATATCTCTCTGAGAGAGAGAGAGGGGACTGAGAGACACCAGTCAGTGTACAGATATCTCCCTGAGAGAGAGAGGGGACTGAGAGAACCCAGTCAGTGTACAGATATCTCCCTGAGAGAGAGAGGGGACTGAGAGACACCAGTCAGTGTACAGATATCTCCCTGAGAGAGAGAGAGGGGGGAACTGAGAGACACCAGTCAGTGTACAAATATCTCCCTGAGAGAGAGAGGGGGGACTGAGAGACACCAGTCAGTGTACAGATATCTCCCTGAGAGAGAGAGGGGACTGAGAGACACCAGTCAGTGTACAGATATCTCCCTGAGAGAGAGAGAGGGGACTGAGAGACACCAGTCAGTGTACAAATATCTCCCTGAGAGAGAGAGGGTGGACTGATAGACACCAGTCAGTGTACAGATACTTCCCTGAGAGAGAGAGAGGGGACTGAGAGACACCAGTCAGTGTACAGATATCTCCCTGAGAGAGAGAGAGGGGGGAACTGAGAGTCACCAGTCAGTGTACAAATATCTCCCTGAGAGAGAGAGGGGGGACTGAGAGACACCAGTCACTGTCCAGATATCTCCTTGAGAGAGAGAGGGGACTGAGAGACACCAGTCAGTGTACAGATATCTCCCTGAGAGAGAGAGAGGGGGGACTGAGAGACACCAGTCATTGTACAGATATCTCCCTGAGAGAGAGAGGGTGGACTGATAGACACCAGTCAGTGTACAGATACTTCCCTGAGAGTGAGAGAGGGGACTGAGAGACACCAGTCAGTGTACAGATATCTCCCTGTGAGAGAGAGAGGGGACTGAGAGACACCAGTCAGTGTACAGATTTCTCCCTGAGAGAGAGGAGACTGAGAGAAACCAGTCTGTGTACAGATATCTCCCTGAGAGGGAGAGAAGGGGGACTGAGAGACATCAGTCAGTGTACAGATATCTCCCTGAGAGAGAGATAGGGGACTGAGAGACACCAGTCAGTGTACAGATATCTCCCTGAGAGAGAGAGAGAGGGGACTGAGAGACACCAGTCAGTGTACAGATATCTCCCTGAGAGAGAGAGAGGGGTCTTAATGAACCCAGTCAGTGTACAGATATCTCCCTGAGAGAGGGGGGACTGAGAGACACCAGTCAGTGTACAGATATCTCCCTGAGAGAGAGAGAGAGGGGACTGAGAGACACCAGTCAGTGTACAGATATCTCCGTGTGAGAGAGAGAGAGGGGACTGAGAGACACCAGTCAGTGTACAGATATCTCCCTGAGAGAGAGGAGACTGAGAGACACCAGTCTGTGTACAGATATCTCCCTGAGAGAGAGAGGACTGAGAGACACCAGTCAGTGTACAGATATCTCCCTGAGAGAGAGAGGGTGGACTGAGAGACACCAGTCAGTGTACAGATATCGCCCAGAGAGTGAGAGAGGGGGGGACTGAGAGACACCAGTCAGTGTACAGATATCTCCCTGAGAGAGAGAGGACTGAGAGACACAAGTCAGTGTACAGATATATCCCTGAGAGAGAGAGGACTGAGAGACACCAGTTAGTGTACAGATATCTCCCTGAGAGAGAGAGGACTGACAGACACCAGTCAGTGTACAGATATCTCCCTGAGAGAGAGAGGACTGAGAGACACCAGTCAGTGTACAGATATCTCCCTGAGAGAGAGAGGACTGAGAGACACCAGTCAGTGTACAGATATCTCCCTGAGGGAGAGGGAGGGGACTGAGAGACACCAGTCATGTACAGATATCTCCCTGAGAGAGAGAGAGGAGACAGAGAGACACCAGTCAGTGTACAGATATCTCCCTGAGAGAGAGAGAGGGGACTGAGAGACACCAGTCAGTGTACAGATATCTCCCTGAGAGAGAGAGAGGGGACTGAGAGACACCAGTCAGTGTACAAATATCTCCCTGAGAGAGAGGGGGGACTGAGAGACACCAGTCAGTGTACAGATATCTCTCTGAGAGAGAAAGAGGGGACTGAGAGACACCAGTCAGCATACAGATATCTCCCTGAGAGAGAGGAGACTGAGAGACACCAGTCTGTGTACAGATATGTCCCTGAGATAGAGAGAGGGGACTGAGAGACACCAGTCAGTGTACAGATATCTCCCTGAGAGGGAGAGAGGGGTCTGTGTGAAACCAGTCAGTGTTGAGATATCTCCCTGAGAGAGAGAGGGGGGACTGAGAGACACCAGTCAGTGTACAGATATGTCCCTGAGAGAGAGAGGGGACTGAGAGACACCAGTCAGTGTACAGATATCTCCCTGAGAGAGAGAGGGAGGACTGAGAGACACCAGTCAGTGTACAGATATCTCCCTGAGAGAGAGAGAGGGGACTGAGAGACACCAGTCAGTGTACAGATATCTCCCTGAGAGAGAGAGAGGACTGAGAGACACCAGTCAGTGTACAGATATGTCCCTGAGTGAGAGGGGGGACTGAGAGACACCAGTCAGAGTACAGATATCTCCCTGAGAGAGAGAGGACTGAGAGACACCAGTCAGTGTACAGATATCTCCCTGAGAGAGAGAGGACTGAGAGACACCAGTCAGTGTACAGATATCCCCCTGAGAGAGAGAGGACTGAGAGACACCAGTCAGTGTACAGATATCTCCCTGAGAGAGAGAGGACTGAGAGACACCAGTCAGTGTACATATATCTCCCTGAGAGAGAGAGGACTGAGAGACACCAGTCAGTGTACAGATATCTCCCTGAGGGAGAGGGAGGGGACTGAGAGACACCAGTCAGTGTACAGATATCTCCCTGAGAGAGAGAGAGGAGACTGAGAGACACCAGTCAGTGTACAGATATCTCCCTGAGAGATAGAGAGGGGACTGAGAGACACCAGTCAGTGTACAAATATCTCCCTGAGAGAGAGGGGGGACTGAGAGACACCAGTCAGTGTACAGATATCTCTCTGAGAGAGACAGAGGGGACTGAGAGACACCAGTCAGCATACAGATATCTTCCTGAGAGGGAGAGAGGGGTCTGAGTGAAACCAGTCAGTGTTGAGATATCTCCCTGAGAGAGAGAGGGGGGACTGAGAGACACCAGTCAGTGTACAGATATCTCCCTGATAGAGAGAGAGGGGACTGAGAGACACCAGTCAGTGGACAGATATCTCCCTGAGAGAGAGAGAGGAGACTGAGAGACACCAGTCAGTGTACAGGTATCTCCCTGAGAGAGAGAGGGAGGACTGAGAGAAACCAGTCAGTGTACAGACATCTCCCTGAGAGAGAGACGGAGGACTGAGAGACACCAGTCAGTGTACAGATATCTCCCTGAGAGAGAGAGACGGGACTGAGAGACAACAGTCAGTGTACAGATATCAGCCTGAGAGAGAGGGAGGGGACTCAGAGACACCAGTCAGTGTACAGATATCTCCCTGAGAGAGAGAGAGAGAGGGGACTGAGAGACACCAGTCAGTGTTGATATATCCCTCTGAGAGAGAGAGAGGGGACTGAGAGACACCAGTCAGTGTACAGATATCTCCCTGAGAGAGAGAGGGGGAACTGAGAGACACCATTCAGTGTACAGATATCTCCCTGAGAGAGAGGGGGGGGACTGAGAGACACCAGTCAGTGTACAGATATCTCCCTAAGAGAGGGGGGACTGAGAGACACCAGTCAGTGTACAGATATCTCCCTGAGAGAGAGAGGGGACTGAGAGACACCAGTCAGTGTACAGATATCTCCCTGAGAGAGAGAGAGGGGGGAACTGAGAGACACCAGTCAGTGTACAAATATCTCCCTGAGAGAGAGAGGGGGGACTGAGAGACACCAGTCAGTGTACAGATATCTCCCTGAGAGAGAGAGGGGACTGAGAGACACCAGTCAGTGTACAGATATCTCCCTGAGAGAGAGAGAGGGGACTGAGAGACACCAGTCAGTGTACAAATATCTCCCTGAGAGAGAGAGGGTGGACTGATAGACACCAGTCAGTGTACAGATACTTCCCTGAGAGAGAGAGAGGGGACTGAGAGACACCAGTCAGTGTACAGATATCTCCCTGAGAGAGAGAGGGGGGACTGAGAGACACCAGTCAGTGTCCAGATATCTCCTTGAGAGAGAGAGGGGACTGAGAGACACCAGTCAGTGTACAGATATCTCCCTGAGAGAGAGAGAGGGGGGACTGAGAGACACCAGTCATTGTACAGATATCTCCCTGAGAGAGAGAGGGTGGACTGATAGACACCAGTCAGTGTACAGATACTTCCCTGAGAGTGAGAGAGGGGACTGAGAGACACCAGTCAGTGTACAGATTTCTCCCTGAGAGAGAGGAGACTGAGAGAAACCAGTCTGTGTACAGATATCTCCCTGAGAGGGAGAGAAGGGGGACTGAGAGACATCAGTCAGTGTACAGATATCTCCCTGAGAGAGAGATAGGGGACTGAGAGACACCAGTCAGTGTACAGATATCTCCCTGAGAGAGAGAGAGAGGGGACTGAGAGACACCAGTCAGTGTACAGATATCTCCCTGAGAGAGAGAGAGGGGTCTTAATGAAACCAGTCAGTGTACAGATATCTCCCTGAGAGAGGGGGGACTGAGAGACACCAGTCAGTGTACAGATATCTCCCTGAGAGAGAGAGAGAGGGGACTGAGAGACACCAGTCAGTGTACAGATATCTCCCTGAGAGGGAGAGAAGGGGGACTGAGAGACATCAGTCAGTGTACAGATATCTCCCTGAGAGAGAGATAGGGGACTGAGAGACACCAGTCAGTGTACAGATATCTCCCTGAGAGAGAGAGAGAGGGGACTGAGAGACACCAGTCAGTGTACAGATATCTCCCTGAGAGAGAGAGAGGGGTCTTAATGAAACCAGTCAGTGTACAGATATCTCCCTGAGAGAGGGGGGACTGAGAGACACCAGTCAGTGTACAGATATCTCCCTGAGAGAGAGAGAGAGGGGACTGAGAGACACCAGTCAGTGTACAGATATCTCCGTGTGAGAGAGAGAGAGGGGACTGAGAGACACCAGTCAGTGTACAGATATCTCCCTGAGAGAGAGGAGACTGAGAGACACCAGTCTGTGTACAGATATCTCCCTGAGAGAGAGAGGACTGAGAGACACCAATCAGTGTACAGATATATCCCTGAGAGAGAGAGGACTGAGAGACACCAGTTAGTGTACAGATATCTCCCTGAGAGAGAGAGGACTGACAGACACCAGTCAGTGTACAGATATCTCCCTAAGAGAGAGAGGACTGAGAGACACCAGTCAGTGTACAGATATCTCCCTGAGAGAGAGAGGACTGAGAGACACCAGTCAGTGTACAGATATCTCCCTGAGGGAGAGGGAGGGGACTGAGAGACACCAGTCATGTACAGATATCTCCCTGAGAGAGAGAGAGGAGACAGAGAGACACCAGTCAGTGTACAGATATCTCCCTGAGAGAGAGAGAGGGGACTGAGAGACACCAGTCAGTGTACAGATATCTCCCTGAGAGAGAGAGAGGGGACTGAGAGACACCAGTCAGTGTACAAATATCTCCCTGAGAGAGAGGGGGGACTGAGAGACACCAGTCAGTGTACAGATATCTCTCTGAGAGAGACAGAGGGGACTGAGAGACACCAGTCAGCATACAGATATCTCCCTGAGAGAGAGGAGACTGAGAGACACCAGTCTGTGTACAGATATGTCCCTGAGATAGAGAGAGGGGACTGAGAGACACCAGTCAGTGTACAGATATCTCCCTGAGAGGGAGAGAGGGGTCTGAGTGAAACCAGTCAGTATTGAGATATCTCCCTGAGAGAGAGAGGGGGGACTGAGAGACACCAGTCAGTGTACAGATATGTCCCTGAGAGAGAGAGGGGACTGAGAGACACCAGTCAGTGTACAGATATCTCCCTGAGAGAGAGAGGGAGGACTGAGAGACACCAGTCAGTGTACAGATATCTCCCTGAGAGAGAGAGGGAGGACTGAGAGACACTAGTCAGTGTACAGATATCTCCCTGAGAGAGAGAGACGGGACTGAGAGACACCAGTCAGTGTACAGATATCTCCCTGAGAGAGAGAGACGGGACTGAGAGACAACAGTCAGTGTACAAATATCACCCTGAGAGAGAGGTAGGTGACTCTGAGACACCAGTCAGTGTACAGATATCTCCCTGAGAGAGAGAGAGAGGGGACTGAGAGACACCAGTCAGTGTTGAGATATCTCTCTGAGAGAGAGAGAGGGGACTGAGAGACACCAGTCAGTGTACAATTATCTCCCTGAGAGAGAGAGGGGGGACTGAGAGACACCAGTCAGTGTACAGATATCTCCCTGAGAGAGAGGGGGGGGACTGAGAGACACCAGTCAGTGTACAGATATCTCCCTAAGAGAGGGGGGACTGAGAGACACCAGTCAGTGTACAGATATCTCCCTGAGAGAGAGGGGACTGAGAGACACCAGTCAGTGTACAGATATCTCCCTGAGAGAGAGAGGGGTTCTGAGAGACACCAGTCAGTGTACCGATATCTCCCTGAGAGAGAGAGGGGACTGAGAGACACCAGTCAGTGTACAGATATCTCCCTGAGAGAGAGAGAGGGGGGAACTGAGAGACACCAGTCAGTGTACAGATATCTCCTTGAGAGAGAGAGGGGACTGAGAGACACCAGTCAGTGTACAGATATCTCCCTGAGAGAGAGAGAGGAGACAGAGAGACACCAGTCAGTGCACAGATATCTCCCTGAGAGAGAGAGAGGGGACTGAGAGACACCAGTCAGTGTACAGATATCTCCCTGAGAGAGAGAGGGGACTGAGAGACACCAGTCAGTGTACAAATATCTCCCTGAGAGAGACGGGGGGGGGACTGAGAAACACCAGTCAGTGTACAGATATCTCCCGAAGAGAGGGGGGACTGAGAGACACCAGTCAGTGTACAGATATCTCCCTGAGAGAGAGGGGGTACTGAGAGACACCAGTCAGTGTACAGATATCTCCCTGAGAGAGAGAGAGAGGGGAACTGAGAGACACCAGACAGTGTACAAATATCTCCCTGAGAGAGAGAGGGGGGACTGAGAGACGCCAGTCAGTGTCCAGATATCTCCTTGAGAGAGAGAGGGGACTGAGAGACACCAGTCAGTGTACAGATATCTCCCTGAGAGAGAGAGGGAGGACTGAGAGACACCAGTCAGTGTACAGATATCTCCCTGAGAGAGAGAGACGGGACTGAGAGACAACAGTCAGTGTACAGATATCACCCTGAGAGAGAGGGAGGGTACTCAGAGACACCAGTCAGTGTACAGATATCTCCCTGAGAGAGAGAGGGGACTGAGAGACACCAGTCAGTGTTGAGATATCTCTCTGAGAGAGAGACTGGGGACTGAGAGACACCAGTCAGTGTACAGATATCTCCCTGAGAGAGAGGAGACAGAGAGACACCAGTCAGTGTACAGATATCTCCCTGAGAGTGAGAGGGGGGGAACTGAGGGACAGCAGTCAGTATACAGATATCTCCCTGAGAGTGAGAGGGGGGGAACTGAGGGACAGCAGTCAGTGTACAGATATCTCTCTGAGAGAGAGAGAGGGGACTGAGAGACACCAGTCAGTGAACAGATATCTCCCTGAGAGAGAGAGGGGGGACTGAGAGACACCAGTCAGTGTACAGATATCTCCCTGAGAGAGAGAGGACTGAGAGACACCAGTCAGTGTACAGATATCTCCCTGAGAGAGAGAGGACTGAGAGACACCAGTCAGTGTACAGATATGTCCCTGAGAGAGACGGGGGACTGAGAGACACCAGTCAGAGTACAGATATCGCCCAGAGAGTGAGAGCGGAGACTGAGAGACACCAGTCAGTGTACAGATATCTCCCTGAGAGAGAGGGAGGGGACTGAGAGACACCAGTCAGTGTACAGATATCTCCCTGAGAGAGAGAAGACTGAGAGACACCAGTCAGTGTACAGATATCTCCCTGAGAGAGAGAGGACTGAGAGACACCAGTCAGTGTACAGATATCTCCCTGAGAGAGAGAGGACTGAGAGACACCAGTCAGTGTACAGATATCTCCCTGAGAGAGAGAGGGGACTGAGAGTGACCAGTCAGTGTACAGATATCTCCCTGTGAGAGAGAGGACTGAGAGACACCAGTCAGTGTACAGATATCTCCCTGAGGAGAGGGAGGGGACTGAGAGACACCAGTCAGTGTACAGATATCTCCCTGAGAGAGAGAGAGAGGAGACTGAGAGACACCAGTCAGTGCACAGATATCTCCCTGAGAGAGTGAGAGGGGACTGAGTGACACCAGTCAGTGTACAAATATCTCCCTGAGAGAGAGGGGGGACTGAGAGACACGAGTCAGGGTACAGATATCTCTCTGAGCGAGACAGAGGGGACTGAGAGACACCAGTCAGCATACAGATATCTCCCTGAGAGGGAGAGAGGGGTCTGAGTGAAACCAGTCAGTGTTGAGATATCTCCCTCAGAGAGAGAGGGGGAACTGAGAGACACCAGTCAGTGTACAGATATCTCCCTGATAGAGAGAGAGGGGAGTGAGAGACACCAGTCAGTGGACAGATATCTCCCTGAGAGAGAGAGAGGAGACTGAGAGACACCAGTCAGTGTACAGACATATCTCTGAGAGAGAGACGGAGGACTGAGAGACACCAGTCAGTGTACAGATATCTCCCTGAGTGAGAGAGAGGGGACTGAGAGACACTAGTCAGTGCACAGATATCTCCCTGAGAGAGAGAGACGGGACTGAGAGACAACAGTCAGTGTACAGATATCACCCTGAGAGAGAGGGAGGGGACTCAGAGACACCAGTCAGTGTACAGATATCTCCCTGAGAGAGAGAGAGAGAGGGGACTGAGAGACACCAGTCAGTGTTGATATATCTCTCTGAGAGAGAGAGAGGGGACTGAGAGACACCAGTCAGTGTACAGATATCTCCCTGAGAGAGAGAGGGGGGACTGAGAGACACCATTCAGTGTACAGATATCTCCCTGAGAGAGAGGGGGGGGACTGAGAGACACCAGTCAGTGTACAGATATCTCCCTAAGAGAGGGGGGACTGAGAGACACCAGTCAGTGTACAGATATCTCCCTGAGAGAGAGAGAGGGGGGGACTGAGAGACACCAGTCAGTGTACAGATATCTCCCTGAGAGAGAGAGGGGACTGAGAGACACCAGTCAGTGTACAGATATCTCCCTGAGAGAGAGAGGGGACTGAGAGACACCAGTCAGTGTACAGATATCTCCCTGAGAGAGAGAGAGGGGGGAACTGAGAGACACCAGTCAGTGTACAAATATCTCCCTGAGAGAGAGAGGGGGTACTGAGAGACACCAGTCAGTGTACAGATATCTCCCTGAGAGAGAGAGGGGACTGAGAGACACCAGTCAGTGTACAGATATCTCCCTGAGAGAGAGAGAGGGGGGAACTGAGAGACACCAGTCAGTGTACAAATATCTCCCTGAGAGAGAGAGGGGGGACTGAGAGACACCAGTCAGTGTACAGATATCTCCCTGAGAGAGAGAGGGGACTGAGAGACGCCAGTCAGTGTCCAGATATCTCCTTGAGAGAGAGAGGGGACTGAGAGACACCAGTCAGTGTACAGATATCGCCCTGAGAGAGAGGGAGGTGACTCAGAGACACCAGTCAGTGTACAGATATCTCCCTGAGAGAGAGAGTGAGGGGACTGAGAGACACCAGTCAGTGTTGAGATATCTCTCTGAGAGAGAGAGTGGGGACTGAGAGACAACAGTCAGTGTACAATTATCTCCCTGAGAGAGAGAGGGCGGACTGAGAGACACCAGTCAGTGTACAGATATCTCCCTGAGAGAGAGGGGGGGGACTGAGAGACACCAGTCAGTGTACAGATATCACCCTAAGAGAGGGGGGACTGAGAGACACCAGTCAGTGTACAGATATCTCCCTAAGAGAGGGGGGACTGAGAGACACCAGTCAGTGTACAGATATCTCCTTGAGAGAGAGAGGGAACTGAGAGACACCAGTCAGTGTTGAGATATCTCCCTGAGAGAGAGAGAGGGGGGAACTGAGAGACACCAGTCAGTGTACAGATATCTCCTTGAGAGAGAGAGGGAACTGAGAGACACCAGTCAGTGTTGAGATATCTCTCTGAGAGAGAGAGAGGGGACTGAGAGACACTAGTCAGTGTACAGATATCTCCCTGAGAGAGAGAGGGGGGACTGAGAGACACCATTCAGCGTACAGATATCTCCCTGAGAGAGAGAGGGGACTGAGAGACACCAGTCAGTGTACAAATATCTCCCTGAGAGAGACGGGGGGCGGGACTGAGAAATACCAGTCAGTGTACAGATATCTCCCTAAGAGAGGGGGGACTGAGAGACACCAGTCAGTGTACAGATATCTCCCTGTGAGAGAGGGGGTACTGAGAGACACCAGTCAGTGTACAGATATCTCCCTGAGAGAGAGAGAGAGGGGAACTGATAGACACCAGACAGTGTACAAATATCTCCCTGAGAGAGAGGGGGGGGGACTGAGAGCCACCAGTCAGTGTCCAGATATCTCCTTGAGAGAGAGAGGGAGGACAGAGAGACACCAGTCAGTGTACAGATATATCCCTGAGAGAGAGAGGGAGGACTGAGAGACACCATTCAGTGTACAGATATCTCCCTGAGAGAGAGAGACGGGACTGAGAGACAACAGTCAGTGTACAGATATCACCCTGAGAGAGAGGGAGGGGACTCAGAGACACCAGTCAGTGTACAGATATCTCCCTGAGAGAGAGGGGGGACTGAGAGACACCAGTCAGTGTTGAGATATCTCTCTGAGAGAGAGACAGGGGACTGAGAGACACCAGTCAGTGTACAGATATCTCTCTGAGAGAGAGAGAGAGAGGACTGAGAGACACCAGTCAGTGTACAGATATCTCCCTGAGAGAGAGGGGGGACTGAGAGACAGCAGTCAGTATACAGATATCTCCCTGAGAGAGAGAGAGGACTGAGAGACAGCAGTCAGTATACAGATATCTCCCTGAGAGAGAGAGGGGGGACTGAGAGACACCAGTCAGTGTACAGATATCTCCCTGAGAGAGAGAGAGGACTGAGAGACACCAGTCAGTGTACAGATATGTCCCTGAGAGAGAGGGGGGATTGAGAGACAGCAGTCAGTATACAGATATCTCCCTGAGAGAGAGAGGGGGGACTGAGAGACACCAGTCAGTGTACAGATATCTCCCTGAGAGAGAGAGAGGACTGAGAGACACCAGTCAGTGTACAAATATCTCCCTGAGAGAGAGAGGACTGAGAGACACCAGTCAGTGTACAGATATATCCCTGAGAGAGAGAGGACTGAGAGACACCAGTCAGTGTACAGATATCTCCCTGAGAGAGTGAGGACTGAGAGACACCAGTCAGTGTACAGATATCTCCCTGAGAGAGAGAGGACTGAGAGACACCAGTCAGTGTACAGATATCTCCCTGAGAGAGAGAGGACTGAGAGACACCAGTCAGTGTACAGATATCTCCCTGAGGGAGAGGGAGGGGACTGAGAGACACCAGTCAGTGTACAGATATCTCCCTGAGAGAGAGAGAGGAGACTGAGAGACACCAGTCAGTGCACAGATATCTCCCTGAGAGAGTGAGAGGGGACTGAGTGACACCAGTCAGTGTACAAATATCTCCCTGAGAGAGAGGGGGCACTGAGAGAAACCAGTCAGTGTACAGATATCTCTCTGAGAGAGACAGAGGGGACTGAGAGACACCAGTCAGCATACAGATATCTCCCTGAGAGGGAGAGAGGGGTCTGAGTGAAACCAGTCAGTGTTGAGATATCTCCCTGAGAGAGAGAGAGGGGGGACTGAGAGACACCAGTCAGTGTACAGATATCTCCCTGATAGAGAGAGAGGGGACTGAGAGACAACAGTCAGTGGACAGATATCTCCCTGAGAGAGAGAGAGGAGACTGAGAGACACCAGTCAGTGTACAGGTATCTCCCTGAGAGAGAGAGGGAGGATTGAGAGAAACCAGTCAGTGTACAGACATCTCCCTGAGAGAGAGACGGAGGACTGAGAGACACCAGTCAGTGTACAGATATCTCCCTGAGAGAGTGAGAGGGGACTGAGAGACACTAGTCAGTGTACAGATATCTCCCTGAGAGAGAGAGACGGGACTGAGAGACAACAGTCAGTGTACAGATATCACCCTGAGAGAGAGGGAGGGGACTCAGAGACACCAGTCAGTGTACAGATATCTCCCTGAGAGAGAGAGAGAGAGGGGACTGAGAGACACCAGTCAGTGTTGATATATCTCTCTGAGAGAGAGAGAGGGGACTGAGAGACACCAGTCAGTGTACAGATATCTCCCTGAGAGAGAGAGGGGGGACTGAGAGACACCAGTCAGTGTACAGATATCTCCCTAAGAGAGGGGGGACTGAGAGACACCAGTCAGTGTACAGATATCTCCCTGAGAGAGAGAGGGGACTGAGAGACGCCAGTCAGTGTCCAGATATCTCCTTGAGAGAGAGAAGGGACTGAGAGACACCAGTCAGTGTACAGATATCGCCCTGAGAGAGAGGGAGGTGACTCAGAGACACCAGTCAGTGTACAGATATCTCCCTGAGAGAGAGAGAGAGGGGACTGAGAGACACCAGTCAGTGTTGAGATATCTCTCTGAGAGAGAGAGTGGGGACTGAGAGACAACAGTCAGTGTACAATTATCTCCCTGAGAGAGAGAGGGGGGACTGAGAGACACCAGTCAGTGTACAGATATCTCCCTGAGAGAGAGGGGGGGGACTGAGAGACACCAGTCAGTGTACAGATATCACCCTAAGAGAGGGGGGACTGAGAGACACCAGTCAGTGTACAGATATCTCCCTAAGAGAGGGGGGACTGAGAGACACCAGTCAGTGTACAGATATCTCCCTGAGAGAGAGAGGGGTCTGAGAGACACCAGTCAGTGTACAGATATTTCCTTGAGAGAGAGAGGGAACTGAGAGACACCAGTCAGTGTTGAGATATCTCCCTGAGAGAGAGAGAGGGGGGAACTGAGAGACACCAGTCAGTGTACAGATATCTCCTTGAGAGAGAGAGGGAACTGAGAGACACCAGTCAGTGTTGAGATATCTCTCTGAGAGAGAGAGAGGGGACTGAGAGACACCAGTCAGTGTACAGATATCTCCCTGAGAGAGAGAGGGGGGACTGAGAGACACCATTCAGTGTACAGATATCTCCCTGAGAGAGAGAGGGGACTGAGAGACACCAGTCAGTGTACAAATATCTCCCTGAGAGAGACGGGGGGCGGGACTGAGAAACACCAGTCAGTGTACAGATATCTCCCTAAGAGAGGGGGGACTGAGAGACACCAGTCAGTGTACAGATATCTCCCTGAGAGAGAGGGGGTACTGAGAGACACCAGTCAGTGTACAGATATCTCCCTGAGAGAGAGAGAGAGGGGAACTGAGAGACACCAGACAGTGTACAAATATCTCCCTGAGAGAGAGGGGGGGGGACTGAGAGACGCCAGTCAGTGTCCAGATATCTCCTTGAGAGAGAGAGGGAGGACAGAGAGACACCAGTCAGTGTACAGATATATCCCTGAGAGAGAGAGGGAGGACTGAGAGACACCATTCAGTGTACAGATATCTCCCTGAGAGAGAGAGACGGGACTGAGAGACAACAGTCAGTGTACAGATATCACCCTGAGAGAGAGGGAGGGGACTCAGAGACACCAGTCAGTGTACAGATATCTCCCTGAGAGAGAGAGGGGACTGAGAGACACAAGTCAGTGTTGAGATATCTCTCTGAGAGAGAGACAGGGGACTGAGAGACACCAGTCAGTGTACAGATATCTCTCTGAGAGAGAGAGAGAGAGGACTGAGAGACACCAGTCAGTGTACAGATATCTCCCTGAGAGAGAGGGGGGACTGAGAGACAGCAGTCAGTATACAGATATCTCCCTGAGAGAGAGAGAGGACTGAGAGACAGCAGTCAGTATACAGATATCTCCCTGAGAGAGAGAGGGGGGACTGAGAGACACCAGTCAGTGTACAGATATCTCCCTGAGAGAGAGAGAGGACTGAGAGACACCAGTCAGTGTACAGATATGTCCCTGAGAGAGAGGGGGGATTGAGAGACAGCAGTCAGTATACAGATATCTCCCTGAGAGAGAGAGGGGGGACTGAGAGACACCAGTCAGTGTACAGATATCTCCCTGAGAGAGAGAGAGGACTGAGAGACACCAGTCAGTGTACAGATATCTCCCTGAGAGAGAGAGGACTGAGAGACACCAGTCAGTGTACAGATATATCCCTGAGAGAGAGAGGACTGAGAGACACCAGTCAGTGTACAGATATCTCCCTGAGAGAGTGAGGACTGAGAGACACCAGTCAGTGTACAGATATCTCCCTGAGAGAGAGAGGACTGAGAGACACCAGTCAGTGTACAGATATCTCCCTGAGAGAGAGAGGACTGAGAGACACCAGTCAGTGTACAGATATCTCCCTGAGGGAGAGGGAGGGGACTGAGAGACACCAGTCAGTGTACAGATATCTCCCTGAGAGAGAGAGAGGAGACTGAGAGACACCAGTCAGTGCACAGATATCTCCCTGAGAGAGTGAGAGGGGACTGAGTGACACCAGTCAGTGTACAAATATCTCCCTGAGAGAGAGGGGGCACTGAGAGAAACCAGTCAGTGTACAGATATCTCTCTGAGAGAGACAGAGGGGACTGAGAGACACCAGTCAGCATACAGATATCTCCCTGAGAGGGAGAGAGGGGTCTGAGTGAAACCAGTCAGTGTTGAGATATCTCCCTGAGAGAGAGAGAGGGGGGACTGAGAGACACCAGTCAGTGTACAGATATCTCCCTGATAGAGAGAGAGGGGACTGAGAGACAACAGTCAGTGGACAGATATCTCCCTGAGAGAGAGAGCGGAGACTGAGAGACACCAGTCAGTGTACAGGTATCTCCCTGAGAGAGAGAGGGAGGATTGAGAGAAACCAGTCAGTGTACAGACATCTCCCTGAGAGAGAGACGGAGGACTGAGAGACACCAGTCAGTGTACAGATATCTCCCTGAGAGAGTGAGAGGGGACTGAGAGACACCAGTCAGTGTACAGATATCTCCCTGAGAGAGAGAGACGGGACTGAGAGACAACAGTCAGTGTACAGATATCACCCTGAGAGAGAGGGAGGGGACTCAGAGACACCAGTCAGTGTACAGATATCTCCCTGAGAGAGAGAGAGAGAGGGGACTGAGAGACACCAGTCAGTGTTGATATATCTCTCTGAGAGAGAGAGAGAGGGGACTGAGAGACACCAGTCAGTGTACAGATATCTCCCTGAGAGAGAGAGGGGGGACTGAGAGACACCATTCAGTGTACAGATATCTCCCTGAGAGAGAGGGGGGGGGACTGAGAGACACCAGTCAGTGTACAGATATCTCCCTAAGAGAGGGGGGACTGAGAGACACCAGTCAGTGTACAGATTTCTCCCTGAGAGAGAGAGTGGACTGAGAGACACCAGTCAGTGTACAGATATGTCCCTGAGAGAGAGAGGGGACTGAGAGACACCAGTTAGTGTACAGATATCTCCCTGAGAGAGAGAGAGGGGGGAACTGAGAGACACCAGTCAGTGTACAAATATCTCCCTGAGAGAGAGAGGGGGGACTGAGAGACACCAGTCAGTGTACAGATATCTCCCTGAGAGAGAGAGGGGACTGAGAGACGCCAGTCAGTGTCCAGATATCTCCTTGAGAGAGAGAGGGGACTGAGAGACACCAGTCAGTGTACAGATATCTCCCTGAGAGAGAGAGAGGGGACTGAGAGACACCAGTCAGTGTACAAATATCTCCCTGAGAGAGAGAGGGTGGACTGATAGACACCAGTCAGTGTACAGATACTTCCCTGAGAGAGAGAGAGGGGACTGAGAGACACCAGTCAGTGTACAGATATCTCCCTGAGAGAGAGAGGGAGGACTGAGAGACACCAGTCAGTGTACAGATATCTCCCTGAGAGAGAGAGACGGGACTGAGAGACAACAGTCAGTGTACAGATATCACCCTGAGAGAGAGACAGGGGACTGAGAGACACCAGTCAGTGTACAGATATCTCTCTGAGAGAGAGAGAGAGAGGACTGAGAGACACCAGTCAGTGTACAGATATCTCCCTGAGAGAGAGGAGACTGAGAGACACCAGTCAGTGTACAGATATCTCCCTGAGAGAGAGGGGGGACTGAGAGACAGCAGTCAGTATAGAGATATCTCCCTGAGAGTGAGAGGGGGGGAACTGAGGGACAGCAGTCAGTGTACAGATATCTCTCTGAGAGAGAGAGAGGGGACTGAAAGACACCAGTCAGTGTACAGATATCTCCCTGAGAGAGAGAGGGGGGCCTGAGAGACACCAGTCAGTGTACAGATATCTCCCTGAGAGAGAGAGAGGACTGAGAGACACCAGTCAGTGTACAGATATGTCCCTGAGAGAGAGGGGGGACTGAGAGACACCAGTCAGAGTACAGATATCTCCCTGAGAGTGAGAGGACTGATCGACACCAGTCAGTGTACAGATATCTCCCTGAGAGAGAGAGGACTGAGAGACACCAGTCAGTGTACAGATATCTCCCTGAGAGAGAGAGGACTGAGAGACACCAGTCAGTGTACAGATATCTCCCTGAGGGAGAGGGAGGGGACTGAGAGACACCAGTCAGTGTACAGATATCTCCCTGAGAGAGAGAGAGGAGTCTGAGAGACACCAGTCAGTGCACAGATATCTCCCTGAGAGAGTGAGAGGGGATTGAGCGACACCAGTCAGTGTGCAAATATCTCCCTGAGAGAGAGGGGGGACTGAGAGAAACCAGTCAGTGTACAGATATCTCTCTGAGAGAGACAGAGGGGACTGAGAGACACCAGTCAGCATTCAGATATCTCCCTGAGCGGGAGAGAGGGGTCTGAGTGAAACCAGTCAGTGTTGAGATATCTCCCTGAGAGAGAGGGGTGACTGAGAGACACCAGTCAGTGTACAGATATCTCCCTGAGAGAGAGAGGGGACTGAGAGACACCAGTCAGTGTACAGATATCTCCCTGATAGAGAGAGAGGGGACTGAGAGACACCAGTCAGTGGACAGATATCTCCCTGAGAGAGAGAGAGGAGACTGAGAGACACCAGTCAGTGTACAGGTATCTCCCTGAGAGAGAGAGGGAGGACTGAGAGAAACCAGTCAGTGTACAGACATCTCCCTGAGAGAGAGACGGAGGACTGAGAGACACCAGTCAGTGTACAGATATCTCCCTGAGAGAGAGAGAGGGGACTGAGAGACACCAGTCAGTGTACAGATATCTCCCTGAGAGAGAGAGACGGGACTGAGAGACAACAGTCAGTGTACAGATATCACCCTGAGAGAGAGGGAGGGGACTCAGAGACACCAGTCAGTGTACAGATATCTCCCTGAGAGAGAGAGAGAGAGAGGGGACTGAGAGACACCAGTCAGTGTTGATATATCTCTCTGAGAGAGAGAGAGGGGACTGAGAGACACCAGTCAGTGTACAGATATCTCCCTGAGAGAGAGAGGGGGGACTGAGAGACACCATTCAGTGTACAGATATCTCCCTGAGAGAGAGGGGGGGGACTGAGAGACACCAGTCAGAGTACAGATATCTCCCTAAGAGAGGGGGGACTGAGAGACACCAGTCAGTGTACAGATATCTCCCTGAGAGAGAGAGACGGGGGAACTGAGAGACACCAGTCAGTGTACAGATATCTCCCTGAGAGAGAGAGAGGAGTCTGAGTGAAACCAGTCAGTGTACAGATATATCCGTGAGAGAGAGCGGGGACTCAGAGACACCAGTAAGTGTACAGATATCTCCCTGAGAGAGAGAGAGAGGGGGGAACTGAGAGACACCAGTCAGTGTACAGATATCTCCCTGAGAGAGAGAGGGGACTGAGAGACACCAGTCAGTGTACAAATATCTCCCTGAGAGAGAGAGGGGGGACTGAGAGACGCCAGTCAGTGTACAGATATCTCCTTGAGAGAGAGAGGGGACTGGGACACACCAGTCAGTGTACAGATATCTCCCTGAGAGAGAGAGAGGGGACTGAGAGACACCAGTCAGTGTACAAATATCTCCCTGAGAGAGAGTGGGTGGACTGAGAGACACCAGTCAGTGTACAGATATTTCCCTGAGAGAGAGAGAGGGGACAGGGAGACACAAGTCAGTGTACAGATATCTCCCTGAGAGAGAGAGGGGGGACTGAGAGACACCAGTCAGTGTACAGATATCTCCCTGAGAGAGAGGAGACTGAGAAACACCGGTCAGTGTACAGATATCTCCCTGAGAGGGAGAGAGGGGTGACTGAGAGACATCAGTCAATATACAGATATCTCCCTGAGAGAGAGAGAGGGGTCTGAGTGAAACCAGTCAGTGTACAGATATCTCCCTGAGAGAGAGAGAGGGGACTGAGAGACACCAGTCATTGTACAGATATCTCCCTGAGAGGGAGAGAGGGGTGACTGAGTGACGTCAGTCAATATACAGATATCTCCCTGAGAGAGACAGAGTGGACTGAGAGACACCAGTCAGCGTACTGATATCTCCCTGAGAGAGAGGAGACTGAGAGACACCAATCAGTGTACAGATATCTCCCTGAGGGAGGGGGGACTGAGAGACACCAGTCAGTGTACAGAAATCTCCCTGATAGAGAGAGAGGGGACTGAGAGACCTCAGTCAGTGAACAATTATCGCCCTGAGAGAGAGGAAGAGATGACTGAGAGACACCAGTCAGTGTAAAGATATCTCCTTGAGAGAGAGAGGGGACTGAGAGACACCAGTGAGTGTACAGATATCTCCCTGAGAGAGAGAGGGGACTGAGAGACACCAGTCAGTGTACAGATATCATCCTGAGAGAGAGGGAGGGGACTCAGAGACACCAGTCAGTGTACAGATATCTCCCGAGAGAGAGAGAGGGGACTGAGAGACACCAGTCAGTGTTGAGATATCTCCCTGAGAGAGAGAGGGGGGACTAAGAGACACCAGTCAGTGTGCAGATATCTCCCTGAGAGAGAGGGGGGACTGAGAGACACCAGTCAGTGTACAGATATCTCCCTGAGAGAGAGAGGGGGGACTGAGAGACACCAGTCAGTGTACAGATATCTCCCTGAGAGAGAGGAGACTGAGAAACACCAGTCAGAATACAGATATATCCCTGAGAGGGAGAGAGGGGTGACTGAGAGACATCAGTCAATGTACAGATATCTCCCTGAGAGAGAGAGAGGGGTCTGAGTGAAACCAGTCAGTTTACAGATATCTCCCTGAGAGAGTGAGGGGACTGAGAGACACCAGTCAGTGTACTGATATCACCTTGAGAGAGAGGGAGGGGACTGAGAGACACCAGTCAGTGTACAGATATCTCCCTGAGAGAGAGAGGACTGAGAGACACCAGTCAGTGTACAGATATCTCCCTGAGAGAGAGAGGACTGAGAGACACCAGTCAGTGTACAGATATCTCCCTGAGGGAGAGGGAGGGGACTGAGAGACACGAGTCAGTGTACAGATATCTCCCTGAGAGAGACAGGGGGGACTGAGAGACACCAGTCAGCATAAAGATATCTCCCTGTGAGAGAGAGAGGGGACTGAGAGACACCAGTCAGTGTACAGATATCTCTCTGAGAGAGACAGAGGGGACTGAGAGACACCAGTCAGTGTACAGATATCTCCCTGAGAGAGAGAGGGGACAGAGAGACACAAGTCAGTGAACAGATATCTCCCTGAGAGAGAGAGGGGACTGAGAGACACCAGTCAGTGTACAGATATCTCCCTGAGGGAGGGGGGACTGAGAGACACCAGTCAGTGTACAGATATCTCCCTGAGAGAGAGAGGGGGGACTGAGAGACACCAGTCAGTGTACAGATATCTCCCTGAGAGAGAGGGGGGACTGAGAGACACCAGTCAGTTTACAGATATCTCCCTGACAGAGAGAGGGGACTGAGAGACACCAGTCAGTGTACAGATATCTCCCTGAGAGAGACAGGGGGGACTGAGACACACCAGTCAGCATAAAGATATCTCCCTGTGAGAGAGGAGACTGAGAAACACCAGTCAGTGTACAGATATCTCCTTGAGAGGGAGAGAGGGGTGACTGAGAGACATCAGTCAGTGTACAGATATCTCCCTGAGAAAGGGAGAGATGTCTGAGTGAAACCAGTCAGTGTACAGATATCTCCCTGAGAGAGAGAGGGGACTGAGAGACACCAGTCAGTGTACAGATATCACCCTGAGAGAGAGGAGACTGAGAAACACCAGTCAGTGTACAGATATCTCCCTGAGAGAGAGAGGGGGGACTGAAAGACACCAGTCAGTGTACAGATATTTCCCTGAGAGAGAGAGAGGGGACAGGGAGACACCAGTCAGTGTACAGATATCTCCCTGAGAGAGAGGGGACTGAGAGACCCCAGTCAGTGTACAGATATCTCCCTGAGAGAGAGAGGGGACTGAGAGACACCAGTCAGTGTACAGATATCTCCCTGAGAGAGAGAGAGGGGACAGGGAGACACCAGTCAGTGTACAGATATCTCCCTGAGAGAGAGGGAACTGAGAGACACCAGTCAGTGTACAGATATCTCCCTGAGAGAGAGAGGGGACTGAGAGACACCAGTCAGTGTACAGATATCTCCCTGAGAGAGAGAGAGGGGACTGAGAGACACCAGTCAGTGTACAGATCTCTCCCTGATAGAGAGCGAGGGAACTGAGAGACACCAGTCAGTGTACAGATATCTCCCTGAGAGAGAGAGAGAGGGGACTGAGAGACACCAGTCAGTGTACAGATATCTCTCTGAGAGAGACAGAGGGGACTGAGAGACACCAGTCAGCATTCAGATATCTCCCTGAGCGGGAGAGAGGGGTCTGAGTGAAACCAGTCAGTGTTGAGATATCTCCCTGAGAGAGAGGGGTGACTGAGAGACACCAGTCAGTGTACAGATATCTCCCTGAGAGAGAGAGGGGACTGAGAGACACCAGTCAGTGTACAGATATCTCCCTGATAGAGAGAGAGGGGACTGAGAGACACCAGTCAGTGGACAGATATCTCCCTGAGAGAGAGAGAGGAGACTGAGAGACACCAGTCAGTGTACAGGTATCTCCCTGAGAGAGAGAGGGAGGACTGAGAGAAACCAGTCAGTGTACAGACATCTCCCTGAGAGAGAGACGGAGGACTGAGAGACACCAGTCAGTGTACAGATATCTCCCTGAGAGAGAGAGAGGGGACTGAGAGACACCAGTCAGTGTACAGATATCTCCCTGAGAGAGAGAGACGGGACTGAGAGACAACAGTCAGTGTACAGATATCACCCTGAGAGAGAGGGAGGGGACTCAGAGACACCAGTCAGTGTACAGATATCTCCCTGAGAGAGAGAGAGAGAGAGGGGACTGAGAGACACCAGTCAGTGTTGATATATCTCTCTGAGAGAGAGAGAGGGGACTGAGAGACACCAGTCAGTGTACAGATATCTCCCTGAGAGAGAGAGGGGGGACTGAGAGACACCATTCAGTGTACAGATATCTCCCTGAGAGAGAGGGGGGGGACTGAGAGACACCAGTCAGAGTACAGATATCTCCCTAAGAGAGGGGGGACTGAGAGACACCAGTCAGTGTACAGATATCTCCCTGAGAGAGAGAGACGGGGGAACTGAGAGACACCAGTCAGTGTACAGATATCTCCCTGAGAGAGAGAGAGGAGTCTGAGTGAAACCAGTCAGTGTACAGATATATCCGTGAGAGAGAGCGGGGACTCAGAGACACCAGTAAGTGTACAGATATCTCCCTGAGAGAGAGAGAGGGGGGAACTGAGAGACACCAGTCAGTGTACAAATATCTCCCTGAGAGAGAGAGGGGGGACTGAGAGACGCCAGTCAGTGTACAGATATCTCCTTGAGAGAGAGAGGGGACTGGGACACACCAGTCAGTGTACAGATATCTCCCTGAGAGAGGGGACTGAGAGACACCAGTCAGTGTACAGATATCTCCCTGAGAGAGAGTGGGTGGACTGAGAGACACCAGTCAGTGTACAGACATCGCCCTGAGAGAGAGAGAGGGGACTGAGAGACACCAGTCAGTGTACAAATATCTCCCTGAGAGAGAGTGGGTGGACTGAGAGACACCAGTCAGTGTACAGATATTTCCCTGAGAGAGAGAGAGGGGACAGGGAGACACAAGTCAGTGTACAGATATCTCCCTGAGAGAGAGAGGGGGGACTGAGAGACACCAGTCAGTGTACAGCTGTCTCCCTGAGAGAGAGGGGACTTAGAGACACCAGTCAGTGTACAGATATCTCCCTGAGAGAGAGGAGACTGAGAAACACCGGTCAGTGTACAGATATCTCCCTGAGAGGGAGAGAGGGGTGACTGAGAGACATCAGTCAATATACAGATATCTCCCTGAGAGAGAGAGAGGGGTCTGAGTGAAACCAGTCAGTGTACAGATATCTCCCTGAGAGAGAGAGAGGGGACTGAGAGACACCAGTCATTGTACAGATATCTCCCTGAGAGGGAGAGAGGGGTGACTGAGTGACGTCAGTCAATATACAGATATCTCCCTGAGAGAGAGAGAGGGGTCTGAGAGACACCAGTCAGTGTACAGATATCTCCCTGAGAGAGTGAAGGGGACTGAGAGACACCAGTCAGTGTTCAGATATCTCCCTGAGAGAGAGAGGGGACTGAGAGACACCAGTCAGTGTACAGATATCTCTCTGAGAGAGACAGAGTGGACTGAGAGACACCAGTCAGCGTACTGATATCTCCCTGAGAGAGAGGAGACTGAGAGACACCAGTCAGTGTACAGATATCTCCCTGAGGGAGGGGGGACTGAGAGACACCAGTCAGTGTACAGATATCTCCCTGATAGAGAGAGAGGGGACTGAGAGACCTCAGTCAGTGAACAATTATCGCCCTGAGAGAGAGGAAGAGATGACTGAGAGACACCAGTCAGTGTAAAGATATCTCCTTGAGAGAGAGAGGGGACTGAGAGACACCAGTGAGTGTACAGATATCTCCCTGAGAGAGAGAGGGGACTGAGAGACACCAGTCAGTGTACAGATATCATCCTGAGAGAGAGGGAGGGGACTCAGAGACACCAGTCAGTGTACAGATATCTCCCGAGAGAGAGAGAGGGGACTGAGAGACACCAGTCAGTGTTGAGATATCTCCCTGAGAGAGAGAGGGGGGACTAAGAGACACCAGTCAGTGTGCAGATATCTCCCTGAGAGAGAGGGGGGACTGAGAGACACCAGTCAGTGTACAGATATCTCCCTGAGAGAGAGAGGGGGGACTGAGAGACACCAGTCAGTGTACAGATATCTCCCTGAGAGAGAGGAGACTGAGAAACACCAGTCAGAATACAGATATATCCCTGAGAGGGAGAGAGGGGTGACTGAGAGACATCAGTCAATGTACAGATATCTCCCTGAGAGAGAGAGAGGGGTCTGAGTGAAACCAGTCAGTTTACAGATATCTCCCTGAGAGAGAGAGGGGACTGAGAGACACCAGTCAGTGTACTGATATCACCTTGAGAGAGAGGGAGGGGACTGAGAGACACCAGTCAGTGTACAGATATCTCCCTGAGAGAGAGAGGACTGAGAGACACCAGTCAGTGTACAGATATCTCCCTGAGAGAGAGAGGACTGAGAGACACCAGTCAGTGTACAGATATCTCCCTGAGGGAGAGGGAGGGGACTGAGAGACACGAGTCAGTGTACAGATATCTCCCTGAGAGAGACAGGGGGGACTGAGAGACACCAGTCAGCATAAAGATATCTCCCTGTGAGAGAGAGAGGGGACTGAGAGACACCAGTCAGTGTACAGATATCTCTCTGAGAGAGACAGAGGGGACTGAGAGACACCAGTCAGTGTACAGATATCTCCCTGAGAGAGAGAGGGGACAGAGAGACACAAGTCAGTGAACAGATATCTCCCTGAGAGAGAGAGGGGACTGAGAGACACCAGTCAGTGTACAGATATCTCCCTGAGGGAGGGGGGACTGAGAGACACCAGTC
This sequence comes from Chiloscyllium punctatum, assembly GCF_047496795.1. Taxonomy (NCBI): domain Eukaryota; kingdom Metazoa; phylum Chordata; class Chondrichthyes; order Orectolobiformes; family Hemiscylliidae; genus Chiloscyllium; species Chiloscyllium punctatum. The sequence continues at coordinate 90,783 of NW_027309972.1, forward strand.
AGTGTACAGATATCTCCCTGAGAGAGAGAGGGGGGACTGAGAGACACCAGTCAGTGTACAGATATCTCCCTGAGAGAGAGGGGGGACTGAGAGACACCAGTCAGTTTACAGATATCTCCCTGACAGAGAGAGGGGACTGAGAGACACCAGTCAGTGTACAGATATCTCCCTGAGAGAGACAGGGGGGACTGAGACACACCAGTCAGCATAAAGATATCTCCCTGTGAGAGAGGAGACTGAGAAACACCAGTCAGTGTACAGATATCTCCTTGAGAGGGAGAGAGGGGTGACTGAGAGACATCAGTCAGTGTACAGATATCTCCCTGAGAAAGGGAGAGATGTCTGAGTGAAACCAGTCAGTGTACAGATATCTCCCTGAGAGAGAGAGGGGACTGAGAGACACCAGTCAGTGTACAGATATCACCCTGAGAGAGAGGAGACTGAGAAACACCAGTCAGTGTACAGATATCTCCCTGAGAGAGAGAGGGGGGACTGAAAGACACCAGTCAGTGTACAGATATTTCCCTGAGAGAGAGAGAGGGGACAGGGAGACACCAGTCAGTGTACAGATATCTCCCTGAGAGAGAGGGGACTGAGAGACCCCAGTCAGTGTACAGATATCTCCCTGAGAGAGAGAGGGGACTGAGAGACACCAGTCAGTGTACAGATATCTCCCTGAGAGAGAGAGAGGGGACAGGGAGACACCAGTCAGTGTACAGATATCTCCCTGAGAGAGAGGGAACTGAGAGACACCAGTCAGTGTACAGATATCTCCCTGAGAGAGAGAGGGGACTGAGAGACACCAGTCAGTGTACAGATATCTCCCTGAGAGAGAGAGAGGGGACTGAGAGACACCAGTCAGTGTACAGATCTCTCCCTGATAGAGAGCGAGGGAACTGAGAGACACCAGTCAGTGTACAGATATCTCCCTGAGAGAGAGAGAGAGGGGACTGAGAGACACCAGTCAGTGTACAGATATCTCCCTGAGAGAGAGAGGGGACTGAGAGACACCAGTCAGTGTACAGATATCTCCCTGAGAGAGAGGGGACTGAGAGACACCAGTCAGTGTACAGATATCTCCTTGAGAGAGAGAGGACTGAGAGACACCAGTCAGTGTACAGATATCTCCCTGAGAGAGAGAGAGAGGGGACTGAGAGACACCAGTCAGTGTACAGATCTCTCCCTGAGAGAGAGGGAACTGAGAGACACCAGTCAGTGTACAGATATCTCCCTGAGAGAGAGAGAGAGGGGACTGAGAGACACCAGTCAGTGTACAGATATCTCCCTGAGAGAGAGAGGGGACTGAGAGACACCAGTCAGTGTACAGATATCTCCCTGAGAGAGAGAGGGGTCTGAGAGACACCAGTCAGTGTACAGATATCTCCCTGAGAGTGGGAGGGGGGACTGAGAGACACCAGTCAGTGTACAGATATCTCCCTGAGAGAGAGAGAGAGGGGACTGAGAGACACCAGTCTGTGTACAGATATCTCCCTGAGAGGGAGAGACGGGGGACAGAGAGACATCAGTCAGTGTACAGATATCTCCCTGAGAGAGAGAGAGGGGACTGAGAGACACCAGTCAGTGTACAGATATCTCCCTGAGAGAGAGGGGACTGAGAGACACCAGTCAGTGTACAGATATCTCCCTGAGAGAGAGAGAGGGGACTGAGAGACACCAGTCATTGTACAGATATCTCCCTGAGAGGGACAGAGGGATCTGAGTGAAACCAGTCAGTGTACAGATATCTCCCTGAGGGAGGGGGGACTGAGAGACACCAGTCAGTGTACAGATATCTCCCTGAGAGAGAGAGAGGGGACTGAGAGACCTCAGTCAGTGAACAATTATCGCCCTGAGAGAGAGGAATAGGGGACTGAGAGACTCCAGTCAGCGTACAGATATCTCCCTGAGAGAGAGGAGACTGAGAAACACCAGTCAGTGTACAGATATCTCCCTGAGAGGGAGAGAGGGGTGACTGAGAGACATCAGTCAATGTACAGATATCTCCCTGAGAGAGAGAGAGGGGTCTGAGTGAAACCAGGCAGTGTACAGATATCTCCCTGAGAGAGAGAGAGGGGGGAACTGAGAGACACCAGTCAGTGTACAAATATCTCCCTGAGAGAGAGAGGGGGGACTGAGAGACGCCAGTCAGTGTACAGATATCTCCTTGAGAGAGAGAGGGGACTGAGAGACACCAGTCAGTGTACAGATATTTCCCTGAGAGAGAGAGAGGGGACAGGGAGACACAAGTCAGTGTACAGATATCTCCCTGAGAGAGAGAGGGGGGACTGAGAGACACCAGTCAGTGTACAGATATCTCCCTGAGAGAGAGGGGACTGAGATACACCAGTCAGTGTACAGATATCTCCCTGAGAGAGAGGAGACTGAGAAACACCAGTCAGTGTACAGATATCTCCCTGAGAGGGAGAGAGGGGTGACTGAGAGACATCAGTCAATATACAGATATCTCGCTGAGAGAGAGAGAGGGGTCTGAGTGAAACCAGTCAGTGTACAAATATCTCCTTGAGAGAGAGAGAGGGGACTGAGAGACACCAGTCATTGTACAGATATCTCCCTGAGAGGGACAGAGGGGTCTGAGTGAAACCAGTCAGTGTACAGATATCTCCCTGAGGGAGGCGGGACTGACAGACACCAGTCAGTGTACAGATATCTCCCTGAGAGAGAGAGAGGGGACTGAGAGACACCAGTCATTGTACAGATATCTCCCTGAGAGGGACAGAGGGGTCTGAGTGAAACCAGTCAGTGTACAGATATCTCCCTGAGGGAGAGGAGACTGAGAGACACCAGTCAGTGTACAGATATCTCCCTGAGAGAGAGGAGACTGAGAAACAGCAGTCAGTGTCCAGATATCTCCCTGAGAGAGAGAGAGGGGTCTGAGTGAAACCAGTCAGTGTACAGATATCTCCCTGAGAGAGAGAGGGGACTGAGAGACACCAGTCAGTGTACAGACATCTCCCTGAGAGACAGAGAGGGGTCTGAGTGAAACCAGTCCGTGTACAGATATCTTCCTGAGAGAGAGAGGGGACTGAGGGACACTAGTCAGTGTACAGATATCACCTTGAGAGAGAGGGAGGGGACTCAGAGACACCAGTCAGTGTACAAATATCTCCCTGAGAGAGAGGAGGGGACTGAGAGACACCAGTCAGTGTACAGATATCTCCCTGAGAGAGTGAGGGGACTGAGAGACACCAGTCAGTGTACAGATAACTCCCTGAGAGAGAGAGGGGGGACTGAGAGACACCAGTCAGTGTACAGATATTTCCCTGAGAGAGAGAGAGGGGACAGGGAGACACCAGTCAGTGTACAGCTATCTCCCTGAGAGAGAGGGGACTGAGAGACACCATTCAGTGTACAGATATCTCTCTGAGCGAGAGAGAGAGGGGACTGAGAGACACCATTCAGTGTACAGATATCTTTCTGAGCGAGAGTTGGGACTGAGAGACACCAGTCAGTGTACAGATATCTCCCTGAGAGAGAGAGGGAGGGGACTGAGAGACACCAGTCAGTGTACAGATATCTCCCTGAGATAGAGAGGGGGGACTGTGAGACACCAGTCAGTGTACAGATATCTCCCTGAGAGAGAGAGGGGGGACTGAGAGACCCCAGTCAGTGTACAGAAAACTCCTTGAGAGAGAGAGGACTGAGAGACACCAGTCAGTGTACAGATATCTCCCTGAGAGAGAGAGGGGACTGAGAGACACCAGTCAGTGTACAGATATCTCACTGAGAGAGAGAGAGGGGACTGAGAGACACTAGTCAGCGTACAGATATCTCCCTGAGAGAGAGTGAGGGGACTGGGAGACACCAGTCAGTGTGCAGATATGTCCCTGAGAGAGAGAGAGGGGACTGGGAGACACCAGTCAGTGTACAGATATCTCCCTGAGAGAGAGAGGGGACTGAGAGACACCAGTCAGTGTGCAGGTATGTCCCTGAGAGAGAGAGAGAGAGTGGGGGGACTGAGAGACACAAGTCAGTGTACAGATATCTCCCTGAGAGATTGAGGGGACTGAGAGACACCAGTCAGTGTACAGATATCTCCCTGAGAGAGAGAGAGAGAGTGGGGGGACTGAGAGACACAAGTCAGTGTACAGATATCTCCCTGAGAGAAAGAGGGGACTGGGAGACACCAGTCAGTGTGCAGATATGTCCCTGAGAGAGAGAGAGAGAGTGGGGGGACTGAGAGACACAAGTCAGTGTACAGATATCTCCCTGAGAGATTGAGGGGACTGAGAGACACCAGTCAGTGTACAGATATCTCCCTGAGAGAGAGAGGGGACTGAGAGACACCAGTCAGTGTCCAGATATCTCCCTGAGAGAGAGTGGGGACTGAGAGACACCAGTCAGTGTACAGATACCTCCCTGAGAGAGAGGGGACTGAGAGACACCAGTCAGTGTACAGATATCTCCCTGAGAGAGAGAGAGGGGACTGAGAGACACCAGTCAGTGTACAGATATTTCCCAGAGAGAGAGAGGGGTGGACTGAGAGACACAAGGCAGTGTACAGATATCTCCCAGAGAGAGAGGGGACTGAGCGACACCAGTCAGTGTACAGATATCTCCCTGAGAGAGAGAGGGGGGACTGAGAGACACCAGTCAGTGTACAGATATCTCCCTGAGAGAGAGAGAGGGGACTGAGAGACACCAGTCAGTGTACAGATATCTCCCTGAGAGAGAGAGGGGACTGAGAGACACCAGTCAGTGTACAGATATCTCACTGAGAGAGAGAGGGGACTGAGAGACACCAGTCAGTGTACAGATATCTCCCTGAGAGAGAGAGAGAGGACTGAGAGACACCAGTCACTGTACAGATATCTCCCTGAGAGAGAGAGGGGACTGAGAGGCACCAGTCAGTGTACAGATATCTCCCTGAGTGAGAGAGGGGACTGAGAGACACCAGTCAGTGTCCAGATATCTCCCTGAGAGAGAGAGGGGACTGAGAGGCACCACTCAGTGTACAGATACCTCCCTGAGAGAGAGGGGACTGAGAGACACCAGTCAGTGTACAGATATCTCCCTGAGAGAGACGGGACTAAGAGACACCAGTCAGTGTACAGATATCTCCCTGACATAGAGACGGGGGACTGAGAGACACCAGTCAGTTTACAGATATCTCCCTGAGAGAGAGAGAGGGGACTGAGAGGCCCCAGTCAGTGTACAGATATCCCCCTGAGAGAGAGAGAGAGGGGACTGAGAGACACCAGTCAGTGTACAGATATCTCCCTGAGAGAGAGAGGACTGAGAGACACCAGTCAGTGTACAGATATCTCCCTGAGAGAGAGAGGGGACTGAGAGACACCAGTCAGTGTACAGATATCTCCCTGAGAGAGAGAGAGAGAGGGGACTGAGAGACACCAGTCAGTGTACAGATATCTCCCTGAGAGAGAGAGGGGACTGAGAGACACCAGTCAGTGAACTGATATCTCCCTGAGAGAGAGAGAGGGGACTGAGAGACACCAGTCAGTGTACAGATATCTCCCTGAGAGAGAGAGGGGACTGAGAGACACCAGTCAGTGTACAGATATCTCCCTGAGAGAGAGAGGGGACTGAGAGACACCAGTCAGTGTACAGATATCTCCCCGAGAGAGAGAGGGGACTGAGAGACACCAGTCAGTGTACAGATATCTCCCTGAGAGAGAGAGAGTGTGGGGACTGATAGACACCAGTCAGTGTACAGATATCTCCCTGAGAGAGAGAGAGGACTGAGAGACACCAGTCAGTGTACAGGTATCACCCTGAGAGAGAGAGAGAGGGGACTGAGACACACCAGTCAGTGTACAGATATCTCCCTGAGAGAGAGAGGGGACTGAGAGACACCAGTCAGTGTACAGATATCTCCCTGAGAGAGAGAGAGGGGGGGACTGAGAGACACAAGGCAGTGTACAGATATCTCCCTGAGAGAGAGAGTGGACTGAGAGACACCAGTCAGTGTACAGATATCTCCCTGAGAGAGAGAGGGGTGACTGAGAGACACCAGTCAGTGTACAGATATCTCCCTGACAGAGAGAGAGGACTGAGAGACACCAGTCAGTGTACAGGTATCACCCTGAGAGAGAGAGAGAGGGGACTGAGAGACACCAGTCAGTGTACAGACATCTCCCTGAGAGAGAGAGGGGACTGAGAGACACCAGTCAGTGTACAGATATCTCCCTGAGAGAGAGAGAGAGGGGACTGAGAGACAACAGTCAGTGTACAGATATCTCCCTGGGATAGAGAGAGAGGACTGAGAGATACCAGTCAGTGTACAGATATCTCCCTGAGAGAGAGAGGGGACTGAGAGACACCAGTCAGTGTCCAGATATCTCCCTGAGAGAAAGAGAGAGGACTGAGAGACACCAGTCACTGTACAGATATCTCCCTGAGAGAGAGAGGGGACTGAGAGGCACCAGTCAGTGTACAGATATCTCCCTGAGAGAGAGAGGGGACTGAGAGGCACCAGTCAGTGTCCAGATATCTCCCTGAGAGAGAGAGGGGACGGAGAGACACCAGTCAGTGTACAGATATCTCCCTGAGAGAGAGGGGACTGAGAGACACCAGTCAGTGTACAGATATCTCCCTGAGAGAGAGTGGGGATTGAGAGACACCAGTCAGTGTACAGAAAACTCCCTGAGAGAGACGGGACTAAGAGACACCAGTCAGTGTACAGATATCTCCATGAGATAGAGACGGGGGACTGAGAGACACCAGTCAGTGTACAGATATCTCCCTGAGAGAGAGAGAGGGAGGGGACTGAGAGACACCAGTCAGTGTACAGATATGTCCCTGAGAGAGAGAGAGGGGACTGAGAGACACCAGTCAGTGTACAGATATGTCCCTGAGAGAGAGAGTGGGGGGACTGAGAGACACAAGTCAGTGTACAGATATCTCCCTGAGAGAGAGAGGGGACTGAGAGACACCAGTCAGTGTGCAGATATGTCCCTGAGAGAGAGAGAGAGTGGGGTGTCTGAGAGACACAAATCAGTGTACAGATATCTCCCTGAGAGAGAGGGGACTGAGAGACACCAGTCAGTGTACAGATATCTCCCTGAGAGAGAGAGAGGGGACTGAGAGACACCAGTCAGTGTACAGATATCTCCCTGAGAGAGAGAGAGGGGACTGAGAGACACCAGTCAGTGTACAGATATCTCCCTGAGAGAGAGAGAGGGGACTGAGAGACACCAGTCAGTGTACAGATATCTCCCTGAGAGAGAGAGGGAGGACAGAGAGACACCAGTCAGTGTACAGATATCATCCTGAGAGAGAGAGAGAGGGGACTGAGAGACACCAGTCAGTGTACAGACATCTCCCTGAGAGAGAGAGGGGACTGAGAGCCACCAGTCAGTGTACAGATATCTCCCTGAGAGAGAGAGGGAGGACTGAGAGACACCAGTCAGTGTCCAGATATCTCCCTGAGAGAGAGAGAGAGGGGACTGAGAGACACCAGTCAGTGTACAGATATCTCCCTGAGAGAGAGAGGGAGGACTGAGAGACACCAGTCAGTGTACAGATATCACCCTGAGAGAGAGAGGGAGGTGACTGAGAGACACCAGTCAGTGTACAGACATCTCCCTGAGAGAGAGAGGGGATTGAGAGACACCAGTCAGTGTACAGATATCTCCCTGAGAGAGAGAGAGAGGGGACTGAGAGACAACAGTCAGTGTACAGATATCTCCCTGAGAGAGAGAGGGGGGGGGACTGAGAGACACCAGTCAGTGTACAGATATCTCCCTGAGAGAGAGAGAGGGGACTGAGAGACACCAGTCAGTGTACAGATATCTCCCTGAGAGAGAGAGAGGGGACTGAGAGACACCAGTCAGTGTACAGATATCTCCCTGAGAGAGAGAGGGGACTGAGAGACACCAGTCAGTGTACAGATATCTCCCTGAGAGAGAGGGGACTGAGAGACACCAGTCAGTGTACAGATATCTCCCTGAGAGAGAAAGAGGGGACTGAGAGACACCAGTCAGTGTACAGATATCTCCCTGAGAGAGAGGGGACTGAGAGACACCAGTCAGTGTTCAGATATCTCCCTGAGAGAGAGAGAGGACTGAGAGACACCAGTCAGTGTACAGATATCTCCCTGAGACAGAGAGAGGGGACTGAGAGACACCAGTCAGTGTACAGATATCTCCCTGAGAGAGAGAGAGGGGACTGAGAGACACCAGTCAGTGTACAGATATCTCCCTGAGAGAGAGGGGATTTTCTGCAAATCCTTCTGAGTCGTGTGGTGCTGGGTGTGGAGCACATTTTGTTGTGATTAGTCATTTTGCTCGGGGTTTTTGCCACATTTTTACTCTATCTATCTTTATCCCTGATGTTCCTTCACACGTACAGAATGTGAATCTCACACATTTACCACAACTCTCTGAAAACATCCCGGTCACAGTGACACCCACCAATTCTGTCCGATCCGCTGCTGCAAACTGAAGTTTTGAATTTGTTTAGCACCACATCCAAAAACATCCACTCCCTCCAACCGCAGGTGCTCACTCGCACAGTGCCTAACATTTCCACGATGCGTTGCCAAATATTCACCAAAACTCAGTTGCCGACATCTTCCAAACCCACGGCCACTTGCAACTGGGAGAACGACTCAGATTGGATTGCAAACTTGACTGAACAGCAAGGGATGCTGGGACAATTGGCCAAGTTCACCGCTGAATCAAGAGACCCAGGCTCCAGACACAGGGCAAACACAGCGGCCAGATGTTAGTGATTTTAATATCATATAAAAGGCTGCAGTTATCCTGGACAGATACACCCCCTAACAATGTATCCACGGAACAAAGCTGGGCCTAGACACAAAGGCACCAGGATTGTCTGCAGTGGGTGTGAATGGAATGGGTTTGGGGGCCACTGGAATTGTCTACGGTGGGAGTGAATGGGAAGGGGTTTGGGACCATTGGGATTGTGTGCCGTGGGAGTGAATGGGAAGGGGTTGGGGGTCCATTGGGACTGTGTGCCGTGGGAGTGAATGGGAAGGGGTTTGGGACCATTGGGATTGTGTGCAGTGGGAGTGAATGGGAAGGGGTTGGGCCTCTTGGGATTGTCTGTAGTTGGTGTGAATGGGAAGGGGTTGGGGTCCATTGGGATTGTGTGCCGTGGGAGTGAATGGGAAGGGGTTTGGGACCATTGGGATTGTGTACAGTGGGAGTGAATGGGAAGGGGTTGGGGTGTTCATTGGGACTGTGTGCCGTGGGAGTGAATGGGAAGGGGTTGGGGTTCATTGGGATTGTGTGCCGTGGGAGTGAATGGGAAGGGGTTGGGGGGTCCATTGGGATTGTGTGCAGTGGGAGTGAATGGGAAGGGGTTGGGGTTCATTGGGATTGTGTGCCGTGGGAGTGAATGGGAAGGGGTTGGGGTCCATTGGGATTGTGTGCAGTGGGAGTGAATGGGAAGGGGTTGGGGTCCATTTGGACGGTGTGCCGTGGGAGTGAATGGGAAGGGGTTGGGGTCCATTGGGATTGTGTGCAGTGGGAGTGAATGGGAAGGGGTTGGGGTTCATTGGGATTGTGTGCCGTGGGAGTGAATGGGAAGGGGTTGGGGGGTCCATTGGGATTGTGTGCTGTGGGAGTGAATGGGAAGGGGTTGGGGTCCATTGGGATTGTGTGCCGTGGGAGTGAATGGGAAGGGGTGGGGGTTCATTGGGATTGTGTACAGTGGAACTGAATGGGAAGGGGTTGGGGTCCATTGGGATTGTGTGCCGTGGGAGTGAATGGGAAGGGGTTGGGGTCCATTGGGACGGTGTGCAGTGGGAGTGAATGGGAAGGGGTTGGGGTCCATTGGGATTGTGTGCCGTGGGAGTGAATGGGAAGGGGTTTCGGTCCATTGGGATTGTGTACAGTGGGAGTGAATGGGAAGGGGTTGGGGTTCTTTGGGATTGTGTGCCGTGGGAGTGAATGGGAAGGGGTTTGGGTCCATTGGGATTGTGTGCAGTGGGAGTGAATGGGAAGGGGTTTGGGTCCATTGGGATTGAGTACAGTGGGAGTGAATGGGAAGGGGTTGGGGTTTATTGGGATTGTGTGCCGTGGGAGTGAATGGGAAGGGGTTGGGGTCCATTGGGATTGTGTACAGTGGGAGTGAATGGGAAGTGGTTGGGGGGTCCATTGGGATTGTGTGCCGTGGGAGTGAATGGGAAGGGGTTGGGGTTCTTTGGGATTGTGTGCAGTGGGAGTGAATGGGAAGGGGTTGGGGTCCATTGGGATTGTGTGCCGTGGGAGTGAATGGGAAGGGGTTGGGGTTCTTTGGGATTGTGTACAGTGGGAGTGAATGGGAAGGGGTTGGGGGGTCCATTGGGATTGTGTGCAGTGGGAGTGAATGGGAAGGGGTTGGGGTGTCCATTGGGATTGTGTGCCGTGGGAGTGAATGGGAAGGGGTTGTGGGGTCCATTGGGATTGTGTGCCGTGGGAGTGAATGGGAAGGGGTTGGGGGGTCCATTGGGATTGTGTGCAGTGGGAGTGAATGGGAAGGGGTTGGGGGGTCCATTGGGATTGTGTGCCGTGGGAGTGAATGGGAAGGGGTTGGGGGGTCCATTGGGATTGTGTGCCGTGGGAGTGAATGGGAAGGGGTTGGGGAGTCCATTGGGATTGTGTGCCGTGGGAGTGAATGGGAAGGGGTTGGGGTTCTTTGGGATTGTGTGCCGTGGGAGTGAATGGGAACGGGGTTGGGGAGTCCATTGGGATTGTGTACAGCGGGAGTGAATGGGAAGGGGTTGGGGGGTCCTTTGGGATTGTGTGCAGTGGGAGGGAATGGGAAGGGGTTGGTGTCCCTTGGGATTGTGTGCCGTGGGAGTGAATGGGAAGGGGTTGGGGTGTCCATTGGGATTGTGTACAGTGGCTGTGAATGGGAAATGGTTGGGATCCATTGGAAATGTGTGCATTTGGGAGTGAATGGGAAGGGGTTGGGGAGTCCATTGGGACTGTGTGCCGTGGGAGTGAATGGGAAGGGGTTGGGGGGTCCTTTGGGATTGTGTGCAGTGGGAGGGAATGGGAAGGGGTTGGGGTCCATTGGGATTGTGTACAGCGGGAATGAATGGGAAGGGGTTGGGGTGTTCATTGGGATTGTGTACAGTGGGAGTGAATGGGAAGGTGTTGGGGTCCATTGGGATTGTGTGCTGTGGGAGTGAATGGGAAGGGGTTGGGGGTCCATTGGGATTGTGTGCCGTGGGAGTGAATGGGAAGGGGTTGGGGTGTCCATTGGGATGGTGTGCAGTGGGAGTGAATGGGAAGGGGTTGGGGGTCCATTGGGATTGTGTGCCGTGGGAGTGAATGGGAAGGGGTTGGGGTGTCCATTGGGATTGTGTGCAGTGGGAGTGAATGGGAAGGGGTTGGGGTCGATTGGGATTGTGTGCCATGGGAGTGAATGGGAAGGGGTTGGGGGGTCCATTGGGATTGTGTGCAGTGGGAGTGAATGGGAAGCGGTTGGGGGACCATTGGGATTGTGTGCCGTGGGAGTGAATGGCAAGGGGTTGGGGTTCATTGGGATTGTGTGCCGAGGGAGTGAATGGGAAGGGGTTGGGGTTCATTGGGTTTGTGTACAGTGGGAGTGAATGGGAAGGGGTTGGGGTGTCCATTGGGATTGTGTGCCGTGGGAGTGAATGGGAAGGGGTTGGGGTTCTTTGTAATTGTGTGCAGTGGGAGTGAATGGGAAGGGGTTGGGGTTCTTTGGGATTGTGTGCCGTGGGAGTGAATGGGAAGGGGTTGGGGTTTTTTGGGATTGTGTGCCGTGGGAGTGAATGGGAAGGGGTTGGGGTTCTTTGGGATTGTGTACAGTGGGGGTGAATGGGAAGGGGTTGGGGGTCCATTGGGATTGTGTGCCGTGGGAGTGAATGGGAAGGGGTTTCGGTCCATTGGGATTGTGTGCCGTGGGAGTGAATGGGAAGGGGTTGGGGTCCAATGGGATTGTGTGCCGTGGGAGTGAATGGGAAGGGGTTGGGGTTCATTGGGATTGTGTACAGTGTGAGTGAATGGGAAGGGGTTGGAGTTCTTTGGGATTGTGTGCCGTGGGAGTGAATGGGAAGGGGCTGGGGTTCATTGGGATTGTGTGCCGTGGGAGTGAATGGGAAGGGGTTGGGGTTCTTTGGGATTGTGTGCAGTGGGAGAGAATGGGAAGGGGTTGGGGACCATTGGGATTGTGTATAGTGGGAGTGAATGGGAAGGGGTTGGGGTGTCCATTGGGATTGTGTACAGTGGGAGTGAATGGGAAGGGGTTGGGGTCCATTGGGATTGTGTGCCGTGGGAGTGAATGGGAAGGGGTTGGGGTTCTTTGGGATTGTGTACAGTGGGAGTGAATGGGAAGGGGTTGGGGTCCATTGGGATTGTGTGCCGTGGGAGTGAATGGGAAGGGGTTGGGGTGTTCATTGGGACTGTGTGCCGTGGGAGTGAATGGGAAGGGGTTGGGGTGTCCATTGGGATTGTGTGCAGTGGGAGTGAATGGGAAGGGGTTGGGGTGTCCATTGGGATTGTGTGCCGTGGGAGTGAATGGGAAGGGGTTGGGGTTCATTGGGATTGTGTGCCGTGGGAGTGAATGGGAAGGGGTTGGGGGGTCCATTGGGATTGTGTGCCGTGGGAGTGAATGGGAAGGGGTTGAGGTCCATTGGGATTGTTTGCCGTGGGAGTGAATGGGAAGGGGTTGGGGGGTCCATTGGGATTGTGTGCCGTGGGAGTGAATGGGAAAGGGTTGGGGTGTCCATTGGGATTGTGTGCCGTGGGAGTGAATGGGAAGGGGTTGGGGTCCATTGGGACTGTGTGCCGTGGGAGTGAATGGGAAGGGGTTGGGGTGTCCATTGGGATTGTGTGCAGTGGGAGTGAATGGGAAGGGGTTGGGGGGTCCATTGGGATTGTGTGCCGTGGGAGTGAATGGGAAGGGGTTGGGGTCCATTGGGATTGTGTGCCGTGGGAGTGAATGGGAAGGGGTTGGGGTTCTTTGGGATTGTGTGCCGTGGGAGTGAATGGGAAGGGGTTGGGGCCACTGACATGTTTGCAGTCTGAGAACACACATTCTAGAAATGTGACTTCACTTCACACGACCCAGAGTTGGAGACTTCTCAACGTCAGATACGCGCAAATGTGGGATGGACAACAGCCAGGCAACTAAAGTGCCTTACTTCCCTGTCATCCACACTCTCCGTCAGACACAACTGGTGTGAGGGCAGAGACACTCAGCAAGAAGGACAGCACTGAGGTACGTCTAAACAAAACACTGCACTCAATGAGGACAAAGGGTGGATACAACACTGAGGGCAAACTCACCAGCAGACAAAGACACAGGATACAGCACACAGAGAGGAAAAAGCAGAGTTTTCAGATTGGTGCTATTAAGAATAACAGATAACAGGGTACTACTTAGAGGCTGGAATCTAATCGAGGGGTTCGGGGTGGTTTATATACAGAATAACAGATACCCCGGGGAGGGAGTTACAAACTGGAATCTAATCGAGGGGTTCAGGGTGGTTTTTATACAGAATAACAGATACCCCGGGGAGGGAGTTACAGACTGGAATCTAATCGAGGGGTTCGGGGTGGTTTATATACAGAATAACAGATACCCCGGGGAGGGAGTTACAGACTGGAATCTAATCGAGGGGTTCAGGGTGGTTTATATACAGAATAACAGATACCCCGGGGAGGGAGTTACAGACTGGAATCTAATCGAGGGGTTCGGGGTGGTTTATATACAGAATAACAGATACCCCGGGGAGGGAGTTACAGACTGGAATCTAATCGAGGGGTTCAGGGTGGTTTATATACAGAATAACAGATACCCCGGGGAGGGAGTTACAGACTGGAATCTAATCGAGGGGTTCGGGGTGGTTTATATACAGAATAACAGATACCCCGGGGAGGGAGTTACAGACTGGAATCTAATCGAGGGGTTCAGGGTGGTTTATATACAGAATAACAGATACCCCGGGGAGGCAGTTACAGACTGGAATCTAATTGAGGGGTTCGGGGTGGTTTATATACAGAATAACAGACACCCCGGGGAGGGAGTTACAGACTGGAATCTAATTGAGGGGTTCGGGGTGGTTTATATACAGAATAACAGATACCCAGGAGGGGGTTACAGACTGGAATCTAATCGAGGGGTTCAGGGTGGTTTATGGACAGAATAACAGATACCAGGGAGGGAGTTACAGACTGGAATATAATCGAGGGGTTCAGAGTGGTTTATATACACAATAACAGATACCCCGGGGAAGGAGTTACAGACTGGAATCTAATCGAGGGATTCAGAGTGGTTTATATACAGAATAACAGATGCCCGGGAGGGAGTTACAGACCAGAATCTAATCGAGGGGTTCGGGGTGGTTTATATACAGAATAACAGATACCCCGGGAGGGAGTTACAGACTGGAATCTAATCGAGGGGTTCGGGGTGGTTTATATACAGAATAACAGATACCCGGGGAGGGAGTTACAGACTGGAATCTAATCAAGGGGTTCGGGGTGGTTTATATACAGAATAACAGATACCCCGGGAGGGAGATACAGACTGGAATCTAATCGAGGGGTTCGGGGTGGTTTATATACAGAATAACAGATACCCAGGAGGGAGTTACAGACTGGAATCTAATCGAGGGGTTCGGGGGGGTTTATATGCAGAATAATAGATACCCGAGAGCGAGTTACAGACTAGAATCTAATCGAGGGGTCCAGGGTGGTTTATATACAGAATAACAGATACCAGGGAGGGAGTTACAGACTGGAATCTAATCGAGGGGTTCAGGGTGGTTTATATACAGAGTAACAGATACCCCGGGAGGGAGATACAGACTGGAATCTAATCGAGGGGTTCGGGGTGGTTTATATACAGAATAACAGATACCCAGGAGGGAGATACAGACTGGAATCTAATCGAGGGGTTCGGGGGAGTTTATATGCAGAATAACAGATACCCGGGAGCGAGTTACAGACTAGAATCTAATCGAGAGGTCCAGGGTGGTTTATATACAGAATAACAGAAACCCGGAAGGGAGTTACAGACTGGAATCTAATCGAGGGGTTCAGGGTGGTTTATATACAGAATAACAGATACCCCGGGAGGAAGTTACAGACTGGAATCTAATCGAGGGGTTCGGGGTGGTTTATATACAGAATAACAGATACCCGGGAGGGAGTTACAGTCTGGAATCTAATCGAGGGGTTCGGGGTGGTTTATACACAGAATAACAGATATCTGGGAGTGAGTTACAAACTGGAATCTATTCGAGGGGTTCAGGGTGGTTTATATACAGAATAACAGATACCCAGGAGGGAGTTACAGACTGGAATCTAATCGAGGGGTTCGTGGTGGTTAATATACAGAATAACAGATACCCCAGGAGGGAGTTACAGACTGGAATCTAATCGAGGGGTTCAGGGTGGTTTATATACAAAATAACAGATACCCGGGAGGGAGTTACAGACTGGAATCTAATCGAGGAGTTCGGGGTGGTTTATATACAGAATAACAGATACCCGGGAGCGAGTTACAGACTGGAATCTGATTGAGGCGTTCGGTGTGGTTTATATACAGAATAACAGATACCTGGGATGGACTTACAAATTGGAATCTAATCGAGTGGTTCAGGGTGGTTTATATACAGAATAACAGATACCCCAGGAGGGAGTTACAAACTGAAATGTAATCGAGGGGTTCGGGGTGGTTTATATACAGAATAACAGATACCCGGGAGGGTGTTACAGACTGGAATCTAATCGAGGGGTTCGGGGTGGTTTATTTTCAGAATAACAGATACCCGGGAGGGAGTTACAGACTGGAATCTAATCGAGGGGTTCGGGGTGGTTTATATACAGAATAACAGATATCTGGGAGGGAGTTACAAACTGGAATCTATTCGAGGGGTTCAGGGTGCTTTATATACAGAATAACAGATACCCGGGAGGGAGTTACAGACTGGAATCTAATTGAGGGGTTCGGGGTGGTTTATATACAGAATAGCAGATACCTGGGAGGGAGTTACAGAGTGGAATCTAATTGAGGGGTTCGGGGTGGTTTATATACAGAATAACAGATACCCGGGAGGGAGTTACAGACTGGAATCTAATCGAGGGGTTCAGGGTGGTTTATATACAGAATAACAGATACCCGGGAGGGAGTTACAGACTGGAATCTAATCGAGGGGTACTGGGTGGTATATATACAGATTAACAGATACCCAGGAGGGAGTTACAGACTGGAATCTAATCGAGGGGTTCGGGGTGGTTTATATATAGAATAACAGATACCCGGGAGGGAGTTACAGACCGGAATCTAATCGAGGGGTTCGGGGTGGTTAATATACAGAATAACAGATATCTGGGAGGGAGTTACAAACTGGAATCTATTCGAGGGGTTCAGGGTGCTTTATATACAGAATAACAGATACCCAGGAGGGAGTTACAGACTGGAATCTAATCGAGGGGTTCGGGGTGGTTTATATACAAAATAACAGATACCCGGGAGGGAGTTACAGACTGGAATCTAATCGAGGGGTTCGGGGTGATTTATATACAGAATAACAGATACCCGGGAGGGAGTTACAGACTGGAATCTAATCGAGGGGTTCGGGGTGGTTTATACACAGAATAACAGATATCTGGGAGGGAGTTACAAACTGGAATCTAATCGTGGGGTTCGGGGTGGTTTATATACAGAATAACAGATACCCGGGAGGGAGATACAGACTGGAATCTAATCGAGGCGTTCAGGGTGGTTTATATACAGAATAACAGATACCCGGGAGGGAGTTACAGACTGGAATCTAATCGAGGGGTTCGGGGTGGTTTATATACAGAATAACAGATACCCGGGAGGGAGTTACAAACTGGAATCTAATCGAGGGGTTCGTGGTGGTTAATATACAGAATAACAGATACCCCAGGAGGGAGTTACAGACTGGAATCTAATCGAGGCGTTCAGGGTGGTTTATATACAGAATAACAGATATCTGGGAGGGAGTTACAAACTGGAATCTAATCGAGGGGTTCAGGGTGCTTTATATACAGAATAACAGATACCCGGGAGGGAGTTACAGACTGGAATCTAATTGAGGGGTTCGGGGTGGTTTATATACAGAATAACAGATACCTGGGAGGGAGGTCCAGACTGGAAACTAATCGAAGGGTTGAGGGTGGTTTATATACAAAATAACAGATACCCCGGGAGGGAGTTACAGACTGGAATCTAATCGAGGGGTTCAGGGTGGTTTATATACAGAATAACAGATACCCGGGAGCGAGTTACAGACTGGAATCTATTCGAGGGGTTCAGGGTGGTTTATATACAGAATAACAGATACCCAGGAGGGAGATACAGACTGGAATCTAATCGAGGGGTTCAGGGTGGTTTAAATACAGAAAAACAGATACCCGGGAGGGAGTTACACACTGGAATCTAATCGAGGGGTTCGAGGTGGTTTATATACAGAATAACAGATAGCCGGGAGGGAGATACAGACTGGAATCTAATCGAGGGGTTCGGGGTGGTTTATATACAGAACAACAGATACCTGGGAGGGAGTTACCGAGTGGAATCTAATCGAGGGGTTCGGGGTGGTTTATATACAGAACAACAGATACCTGGGAGGGAGTTACAGAGTGGAATCTAATCGAGGGGTTCAGGGTGGTTTATATACAGAATAACAGATACCCGGGAGGGAGTTACAGTCTGGAATCTAATTGAGGGTTTCGGGGTGGTTTATTTTCAGAATAACAGATACCCCGGAGGGAGTTACAGACTGGAATCTAATCGAGGGGTTCGGTGTGGTTTATATAGAGAACAACAGATACCTGGGAGGGAGTTACAGAGTGGAATCTAATCGAGGGATACGGGGTGATTTATATACAGATTAACAGATACCCGGGAGGGAGTTACAGACTGGAATCTAATCGAGGGGTTCGGGGTGGTTTATATACAGAATAACAGATACCCGGGAGGGAGTTACAGACTGGAATCTAATCGAGGGGTTCAGGGTGGTTTATATACAGAATAACAGATACCCGGGAGGGAGTTACAGACTGGAATCTAATCGAGGGGTTCGGGGTGGTTTATATACAGAATAACAGATACCTGGAATGGAGTTACAAATTGGAATCTAATTGAGGGGTTCAGGGTGGTTAATATACAGAATAACAGATACCCCAGGAGGGAGTTACAAACTGAAATCTATTCGAGGGGTTCGGGGTGGTTTATATACAGAATAACAGATACCCGGGAGGGTGTTACAGACTGGAATCTAATCGAGGGGTTCGGGGTGGTTTATATACAGAATAACAGATACCCGGGACAGAGTTACAGACTGGAATCTATTCGAGGGGTTCAGGATGGTTTATTTACAGAATAACAGATACCCAGGAGGGAGTTACAGACTGGAATCTAATCGAGGGGTTCGGGGTGGTTTATATACAGAATAACAGATACCTGGGAGGGAGATACAGACTGGAATCTAATCGAGGGGTTCAGGGTGGTTTATATACAGAATAACAGATACCCCGGGGAGGGAGTTACAGACTGGAATCTAATCGAGGGGTTCAGGGTGGTTTATATACAGAATAACAGATACCCCGGGAGGGAGTTACAGACTGGAATCTAATCGAGGGGTTCAGGGTGGTTTATATACAGAATAACAGATACCCCGGGAGGGAGTTACAGACTGGAATCTAATTGAGGGGTTCAGGGTGGTTTATATACAGAATAACAGATACCCGGGAGGGAGTTACAGACTGGAATCTAATCGAGGGGTTCGGGGTGGTTTATAGACAGAATAACAGATACCCGGGAGGCAGTTACAGATTAGAATCTGATCAAATGTTTTGGGAGGTCTGTATAGACAGAACAATAGCTACCTCAGTGAGTGGTACAGATTGGAATCTAATCAAGCGTTCTGGTGGTGTATATAGAGGTTTACAAAATTATGAGGGGCATGGATAGGATAAATAGACAAAGTCTTTTCCCTGGGGTCGGGGAGTCCAGAACTAGAGGGCATAGGTTTAGGGTGAGAGGGGGAAAGATATAAAAGAGACCGAAAGGGGCAACTTTTTCACACAGAGTGTGGTACGTGTATGGAATGAGCTGCCAGAGGATGTGGTGGAGGCTGGTACAATTGCAACATTGAAGAGGCATTTGGATGGGTATATGAATAGGAAGGGTTTGGAGGGATATGGGCCGGGTGCTGGCGGTGGGGGGGGGGGGGGGGGGGGGGGGAGCTGGATTGAGTTGGGGTATTTCGGTCTGGGCATGGACGGGTTGGACCGAAGGGTCTGTTTCCATGGCTGGACATCTCTATGACTCTAATGTAGGGGACTTTAAAAAAAACTGCATTGACCTGTCATATTCATTATCGACTTCGATCAGCATCCTGGTTTTTAACAGCTCATAAATCTGTCAAAATCTGCTACGTCGCCCGTGCAGCTGTGCCAACAACTCCTGCGGAGCCGAGACACGGATTGGCGGTCAGCTGGAGATCCCTGGCGGTGACCCTCTCTCTCTCTCCGACCTCTCAGCGTGACTGCTTTTCCTTTTCCTCTTGCAGGTCTGCTCACCGATGCCCAAGATGGCAACCGGGCCTTTGAAACGGGGCTGCTTCCTCTTGCTCTGCCTCCTCTGCCAGGAGGCCCTGAGCGCCTGCACCACCAGCAGCGCCAGCCAGTGCCGCAACGCCGGCTTCGTGCCGGGGGCCCGGCTGGCGGGGCTGGGCTACGACGTGGTGACCCTGCGGACCAAGGGCGCCTTTGTCATCGACGTCAACGCCTGGCGCTCGGCCAACGGGACCTGCACCCTCTGCCGGAACGGGCACCTCGGCAACGCCGCCCAGCGGCTGCCCGTCTCGCTGGTGGACTGGCACACCCTCAGCTCCTGCCGGCGCTCGCTCTCCAGCCGGCTCTACCGCTCGGCGGCCGAGCTGGCAAGGTCGGCCACCGCGGCCATCGCCAACGACTGGCGATGGGACCTGCTCTTCCGGACCAAATCGGGCAGCTCCACAGCGGTGCTGGCTGGCTCCAAGTCCCGGCTGGTGGAGTTCAGCACCGGCCACTCCAGCCGCAACCACCAGAGTTTCACCAGCCACCAGTTCCAGTGCGCCTACTACCAGTATCGGGTGAAGGCCCGGCCCCTCCTGGCACCCGAGTTCGCCCGCGCCCTTTCCCGCCTCCCCACTGTCCTGAATGGGGGCTCCCGGCACCTGTACCGGAGACTGGTGGCCACCTACGGCACCCACTTCCTCAAGTCGGTGCAGCTGGGCGGCCGCTACAAGGACGTCACAGCAATTCAGACCTGCAAGGCGGTCTCTCAGGGCTACAGCATCGAGGAGGTGAAGGACTGCCTCGCCCTGGAGGCCAGAGAGACGCGAGGGCTGCAGGCACAGGTCTCAGTGAGTGCCGGCCAGTGCCAGAGGTTGGCGCGCTCCATGGGGAACCACCGCAAGGTCTACCAGGCCTTCAGCGAACGGGAGACGGAGGTGACGGGGGGCCGGGCCCGCCAGGGGGTGGACCTCTTCTTCTCTGGGGACGGCTCGGCCTTCGGCCGCTGGACGGGGAGCCTGCTCACCCGCCCGGGCCTGGTGCGCTACTCCCTGGCGCCGCTCCACCACCTGCTGCCCTCCGGCGACCCCAGGCAGAAGACCCTGCGGCGCTACATCAGCGACTACATCGCGGGCAACGCCCTCGGCCAGAGGTGCGGGGCGGGCCCTCGCTGCCCGCACGGGTCCTACCCCGACCCGCGCCAACCCTGCTCCTGCCTGTGCCGCGCCGACAGTTACGTGGACCGGAACTGCTGCTCCAAGCTGAAGGGGCTGGGCCGCCTGGTGGTCACCATCCGGGAGGGCCGGGACCTCTGGGGGGACGTCTTCTCGGGCACCGACGGCTACGTGGTGGTCAAGTACGACGAGACGCAGGCCAGGACCCACACCGTCTTGAACAACAACAACCCCAGGTGGAACGCCAAGCTGGACCTGGGACAGGTCAAGGCCGAGAGCGGGCACAAGTTGACGATCGAAGTCTGGGACCAGGACGTCGTCAAACGCGATGACCTCCTGGGCAAGTGCTCCATCCGCCTGACCTCCGGCACCCACGACAAGGCCTGCTACCTGAAGTATGGCAAGGTGACCTACCAATACACTTTCACTTGTGGCCCCCACCTGGGTGGTACCACCTGCCAGGCCTATGTGCCCAGCCCTGGCGGCACGCTGTTCACTCCGTACTTGGGAACCGGCAACGGCACCCTCCACCTCGACACGATCCTGCCCAAACCCCCAGAACCGGCCTTCCCAGGGATCTACTACCCCTGAACGCACCGCGCTCTGCACGAATCATTGGCTCCTTGTGCCATGCCCCTCAGCCAATGGTGGCATGCTCCGCGCCGTTGAAATGAAATGCTTTAAAGCTTTATCCAAACGCGTATTCTGCGCAACACTCTCAGATGTGCAGCGACAAGCATAAAAACCAAAGCATCAGTGTAATCTTACATTTTTTTCAATAAACCCAACTCTTTGCAATTTAGCCTGTGTCATATGATTCGTCTGCACTTGGGGCTGTGGAGTGATGAGAGGCTGGGCACTGGTAATGTGTAATATGGGAGTGAATGGGAAAAGGGTAGGGGTCCTTTGGGATTGTGGTGAATGGAGGTGAATGGGAAAGGGTCGGGGTCCATTGGGATGGTGGTGAATGGGAAAGGGTCGGGGTCCATTGGGATGGTGGTGAATGGGAAAGGATCGGGGTCCATTGGGATGGTGGTGAATGGAGGTGAATGGGAAAGGGTCGGGGTTCATTGGGAATGTGGTGAATGGGAAAGGGTCGGGGTCCATTGAGACTGTGGTGAATGGGAAAGGGTCGGGGTCCATTGGGAATGTGGTGAATGGGAAAGGGTCGGGGTCCATTGGTATTGTGGTGAATGGGAAAGGGTCGGGGTCCATTGGGATTGTGGTGAATGGGAAAAGGGTCGGGGTCCATTGGGATTGTGGTGAATGGGAAAGGGTAGGGGTCCATTGAGATGGTGGTGAATGGAGGTGAATGGGAAAAGGGTCGGGGACCTTTGAGATTGTGGTGAATGGAGGTGAATGGGAAAAGGGTAGGGGTCCTTTGAGATTGTGGTGAATGGGAAAGGGTCGGGGTCCATTGGGATTGTGGTGAATGGGAAAGGGTCGGGGTCCATTGGGATTGTGGTGAATGGGAAAGGGTCGGGGTCCATTGAGATTGTGGTGAATGGGAAAGGGTCGGGGTCCATTGAGATGGTGGTGAATGGAGGTGAATGGGAAATGGTTCGGGGTCCTTTGAGATTGCGGTGAATGGAGGTGAATGGGAAAAGGGTCGGGGTCCATTGAGATTGTGGTGAATGGGAAAAGGTCGGGGTCCATTGAGATTGTGGTGAATGGGAAAGGGTCGGGGTCCATTGAGATGGTGGTGAATGGAGGTGATTGGGAAAAGGGTCGGGGTCCATTGGGATTGTGGTGAATGGGAAAAGGGTCGGGGTCCATTGAGATGGTGGTGAATGGGAAAGGGTCGGGGTCCATTGGGATTGTGGTGAATGGGAAAAGGGTCGGGGTCCATTGGGATTGTGGTGAATGGAGGTGAATGGGAAAAGGGTCGGGGTCCATTGAGATTGTGGTGAATGGGAAAGGGTCGGGGTCCATTGAGATTGTAGTGATTGGGAAAGGGTCGGGGTCCATTGAGATTGTGGTGAATGGGAAAGGGTAAGGGTCCATTGGGATTGTGGTTTATGGGAAAAGGGTCGGGGTCCATTGGGATTGTGGTGAATGGGAAAGGGTCGGGGTCCATTGGGATTGTGGTGAATGGGAAAGGGTCGGGGTCCATTGGGATTGTGGTGAATGGGAAAGGGTCGGGGTCCATTGGGATTGTGGTGAATGGGAATGTGTCGGGGTCCATTGGGATTGTGGTGAATGGGAAAGGGTCGGGGTCCATTGGGATTGTGGTGAATGGGAAAGGGTCGGGGTCCATTGAGATTGTGGTGATTGGGAAAGGGTCGGGGTCCATTGGGATTGTGGTGAATGGGAAAGGGTCGGGGTCCATTGGGATTGTGGTGAATGGAGGTGAATGGGAAAAGGGTCGGCGTCCATTGGGATTGTGGAGAATGGGAAAGGGTAGGGGTCCATTGAGATTGTGGTGAATGGGAAAGGGTCGGGGTCCATTGGGATTGTGGTGAATGGGAAAGGGTCGGGGTCCATTGGGATTGTGGTGAATGGGAAAGGGTCGGGGTCCATTGAGATTGTGGTGATTGGGAAAGGGTCGGGGTCCATTGGGATTGTGGTGAATGGGAAAGGGTCGGGGTCCATTGGGATTGTGGTGAATGGAGGTGAATGGGAAAAGGGTCGGGGTCCATTGAAATTGTGGTGAATGGGAAAGGGTCGGGGTCCATTGGGATTGTGGTAAATGGGAAAGGGTCGGGGTCCATTGGGATTGTGGTGAATGGAGGTGAATGGGAAAAGGGTCGGGGTCCATTGGGATTGTGGTGAATGGAGGTGAATGGGAAAAGGGTCGGGGTCCATTGGGATTGTGGTGAATGGGAAAGGGTCGGGGTCCATTGGGATTGTGGTGAATGGGAAAGGGTCAGGGTCCATTGGGATTGTGGTGAATGCGAAAAGGGTCGGGGTCCATTGAGATTGTGGTGAATGGAGGTGAATGGGAAAAGGGTCGGGGTCCATTGGGATTGTGGTGAATGGAGGTGAATGGGAAAAGGGTCGGGGTCCATTGGGATTGTGGTGAATGGGAAAGGGTTGGGGTCCATTGGGATTGTGGTGAATGGGAAAGGGTCAGGGTCCATTGGGATTGTGGTGAATGGGAAAGGGTCGGGGTCCATTGAGATTGTGGTGAATGGAGGTGATTGGGAAAAGGGTCGGAGTCCATTGAGATTGTAGTGAATGGGAAAGGGTCGGGGTCCATTGGGATTGTGGTGAATGGGAAAGGGTCGGGGTCCATTGGGATTGTGGTGAATGGGAAAGGGTCGGGGTCCATTGAGATTGTGGTGAATGGAGGTGAATGGGAAAAGGGTCGGGGTCCATTGAGATTGTGGTGAATGGGAAAGGGTCGGGGTCCATTGGGATTGTGGTGAATGGGAAAGAGTCGGGGTCCATTGGGATTGTGGTGAATGGGAAAGGGTCGGGGGCCATTGGGATTGTGGTAAATGGGAAAGGGTAGGGGTCCATTGAGATGGTGGTGAATGGAGGTGAATGGGAAAAGGGTAGGGGTCCATTGAGATTGTGGTGAATGGAGGTGAATGGGAAAAGGGTCGGGGTCCATTGAGATTGTGGTGAATGGGAAAGGGTCGGGGTCCATTGAGATTGTGGTGAATGGGAAAGGGTCGGGGTCCATTGAGATTGTGGTGAATGGGAAAGGGTCGGGGTCCATTGAGATGGTGGTGAATGGAGGTGAATGGGAAAGGGTAGGGGTCCATTGAGATTGTGGTGAATGGGAAAGGGTCGGGGTCCATTGGGATTGTGGTGAATGGGAAAGGGTCGGGGTCCATTGAGATTGCGGTGAATGGGAAAGGGTCGGGGTCCATTGGGATTGTGCAGATTGGGAAAGGGTCGGGGTCCATTGGGATTGTGGTGAATGGGAAAGGGTCGGGGTCCATTGGGATTGTGATGAATGGAGGTGAATGAGAAAAGTGTCAGGGTCCATTGAGATTGTGGTGAATGGAGGTGAATGGGAAAAGGGTCGGGGTCCATTGAGATTGTGGTGAATGGGAAAGGGTCGGGTCCATTGGGATTGTGGTGAATGGAGGTGAATGGGAAAAGGGTCGGGGTCCATTGAGATTGTGGTGAATGGGAAAGGGTCGGGGTCCATTGGGATTGTGGTGAATGGGAAAGGGTCGGGGTCCATTGAGATTGTGGTGAATGGAGGTGAATGAGAAAAGGGTCGGCGTCCATTGAGATTGTGGTGAATGGAGGTGAATGGGAAAAGGGTCGGGGTCCATTGAGATTGTGGTGAATGGGAAAGGGTCGGGGTCCATTGGGATTGTGGTGAATGGGAAAGGGTCGGGGTCCATTGGGATTGTGGTGAATGGGAAAGGGTCGGGGTCCATTGAGATGGTGGTGAATGGAGGTGAATGGGAAAAGGGTCGGGGTCCATTGGGATTGTGGTGAATGGGAAAAGGGTCGGGGTCCATTGAGATTGTGGTGAGTGGAGGTGAATGGGAAAAGGGTCGGGGTCCACTGAGATTGTGGTGAATGGGAAAAGGGTCGGGGTCCATTGAGATTGTGGTGAGTGGAGGTGAATGGGAAAAGGGTCGGGGTCCACTGAGATTGTGGTGAATGGGAAAGGGTCGGGGTCCATTGAGATTGTGGTGAATGGGAAAGGGTCGGTGTCCATTGAGATGGTGGTGAATGGAAGTGAATGGGAAAGGGTAGGGGTCCATTGAGATTGTGGTGAATGGGAAAGGGTCGGGGTCCATTGGGATTGTGGTGAATGGGAAAGGGTCGGGGTCCATTGAGATTGTGGTGAATGGGAAAGGGTCGGGGACCATTGGGATTGTGGTGAATGGAGGTGAATGGGAAAAGGGTAGGGGTCCATTGAGATTGTGGTGAATGGAGGTGAATGGGAAAAGGGTCGGGGTCCATTGGGATTGTGGTGAATGGAGGTGAATGGGAAAAGGGTAGGGGTCCATTGGGATTGTGGTGAATGGAGGTGAATGGGAAAAGGGTAGGGGTCCTTCGAGATTGTGGTGAATGGAGGTGAATGGGAAAAGGGTAGGGGTCCTTTGAGATTGTGGTGAATGGAGCTGAATGGGAAAAGGGTAGGGGTCCTTCGAGATTGTGGTGAATGGAGGTGAATGGGAAAAGGGTCGGGGTCCATTGAGATTGTGGTGAATGGGAAATGGTCGGGGTCCATTGGGATTGTGGTGAATGGGAAAGGGTCGGGGTCCATTGGGATTGTGGTGAATGGGAAAGGGTCGGGGTCCATTGGGATTGTGGTGAATGGGAAAGGGTCGGGGTCCATTGAGATTGTGGTGAATGGGAAAGGGTAGGGGTCCATTGAGATTGTGGTGAATTGGAAAGGGTCGGGTCCATTGGGATTGTGGTGAATTGGAAAAGGGTCGGGGTCCATTGGGATTGTGGTGAATGGGAAAAGGGTCGGGGTCCATTGGGATTGTGGTGAATGGAGGTGAATGGGAAAAGGGTCGGGGTCCATTGAAATTGTGGTGAATGGAGGTGAATGGGAAAAGGGTCAGGGTCCATTGGGATTGTGGTGAATGGGAAAGGGTCGGGGTCCATTGGGATTGTGGTGAATGGAGGTGAATGGGAAAGGGTCGGGGTCCATTGGGATTGTGGTGAATGGGAAAGTGTCGGGGTCCATTGGGATTGTGGTGAATGGGAAAGGGTCGGGGTCCATTGAGATTGTGGTGAATGGGAAAGGGTCGGGGTCCATTGGGATTGTGGTGAATGGGAAAGGGTAGGGGTCGATTGGGATTGTGGTGAAAGGGAAAGGGTCGGGGTTCATTGAGATTGTGGTGAATGGAGGTGAATGGGAAAGGGTCGGGGTCCATTGGGATAGTGGTGAATGGGAAAAGGGTCGTGGTCTATTGGGATTGTGGTGAATGGGAAAGGGTCGGGGTCCATTGAGATTGTGGTGAATGGGAAAGGGTTGGGGTCCATTGGGATTGTGGTGAATGGGAAAGGGTCGGGGTCCATTGGGATTGTGGTGAATTGGAAAAGGGTCGGGGTCCATTGGGATTGTGGTGAAAGGAGGTGAATGGGAAAAGGGTAGGGGTCCATTGAGATTGTGGTGAATGGAGGTGAATGGGAAAAGGGTCGGGGTCCATTGGGATTGTGGTGAATGGAGGTGAATGGGAAAAGGGTAGGGGTCCATTGGGATTGTGGTGAATGGAGGTGAATGGGAAAAGGGTAGGGGTCCTTCGAGATTGTGGTGAATGGGAAAGGGTCGGGGTCCATTGAGATTGTGGTGAATGGAGGTGAATGGGAAAAGGGTCGGGGTCCATTGAGATTGTGGTGAATGGGAAAAGGGTCGGGGTCCCTTGAAATTGTGGTGAATGGGAAAGGGTCGGGGTCCATTGGGATTGTGGTGAATGGGAAAGGGTCGGGGTCCATTGGGATTGTGGTGAATGGGAAAGGGTCGGGGTCCATTGGGATTGTGGTGAATGGAGGTGAATGCGAAAAGGGTCGGGGTCCATTGAGATTGTGGTGAATGGAGGTGAATGGGAAAAGGGTCGGGGTCCATTGAGATTGTGGTGAATGAGAAAGGGTCGGGGTCCATTGGGATTGTGGTGAATGGAGGTGAATGAGAAAAGGGTCGGGGTCCATTGGGATTGTGGTGAATGGGAAAAGGGTCGGGGTCCATTGGGATTGTGGTGAATGGGAAAGGGCCGGGGTCCATTGGGATTGTGGTGAATGGGAAAGGGTCGGGGTCCATTGGGATTGTGGTGAATGGGAAAGGGTCGGGGTCCATTGATATTGTGGTGAATGGAGGTGATTGGGAAAAGGGTCGGAGTCCATTGAGATTGTGGTGAATGGGAAAGGGTCGGGGTCCATTGGGATTGTGGTGAATGGGAAAGGGTCGGGGTTAATTGGGATTGTGGTGAATGGGAAAGGGTCGGGGTCCATTGAGATTGTGGTGAATGGAGGTGAATGGGAAAGGGTCGGGGTCCATTGGGATTGTGGTGAATGGGAAAGGGTCGGGGTCCATTGGGATTGTGGTGAATGGAGGTGAATGAGAAAAGGGTCGGGGTCCATTGAGATTGTGGTGAATGGAGGTGAATGGGAAAAGGGTCGGGGTCCATTGAAATTGTGGTGAATGGGAAAGGGTCGGGGTCCATTGGGATTGTGGTGAATGGGAAAGGGTCGGGGTTCATTGAGATTGTGGTGAATGGGAAAGGGTCGGGGTCCATTGGGATTGTGGTGAATGGGAAAGGGTAGGGGTCCATTGGGATTGAGGTGAATGGGAAAGGGTCGGGGTCCATTGGGATTGCGGTGAATGGGAAAGGTCGGGGTCCATTGAGATTGTGGTGAATGGCAAAGGGTCGGGGTCCATTGAGATTGTGGTGAATGGGAAAGGGTCGGGGTCCATTGGGATTGTGGTGAATGGGAAACGGTCGGGGTCCATTGGGATTGTGGTGAATGGGAAAGGGTCGGGGTCCATTGGGATTGTGGTGAATGGGAAAGGGTCGGGGTCCATTGAGATTGTGGTGAATGGAGGTGAATGGGAAAAGGGTCGGGGTCCATTGAGATTGTGGTGAATGGGAAAGGGTCGGGGTCCATTGGGATTGTGGTGAATGGGAAAGAGTCGGGGTCCATTGGGATTGTGGTGAATGGGAAAGGGTCGGGGGCCATTGGGATTGTGGTAAATGGGAAAGGGTAGGGGTCCATTGAGATGGTGGTCAATGGAGGTGAATGGGAAAAGGGTAGGGGTCCATTGAGATTGTGGTGAATGGAGGTGAATGGGAAAAGGGTCGGGGTCCATTGAAATTGTGGTGAATGGGAAAGGGTCGGGGTCCATTGGGATTGTGGTAAATGGGAAAGGGTCGGGGTCCATTGGGATTGTGGTGAATGGAGGTGAATGGGAAAAGGGTCGGGGTCCATTGGGATTGTGGTGAATGGAGGTGAATGGGAAAAGGGTCGGGGTCCATTGGGATTGTGGTGAATGGGAAAGGGTCGGGGTCCATTGGGATTGTGGTGAATGGGAAAGGGTCAGGGTCCATTGGGATTGTGGTGAATGCGAAAAGGGTCGGGGTCCATTGAGATTGTGGTGAATGGAGGTGAATGGGAAAAGGGTCGGGGTCCATTGGGATTATGGTGAATGGAGGTGAATGGGAAAAGGGTCGGGGTCCATTGGGATTGTGGTGAATGGGAAAGGGTTGGGGTCCATTGGGATTGTGGTGAATGGGAAAGGGTCAGGGTCCATTGGGATTGTGGTGAATGGGAAAGGGTCGGGGTCCATTGAGATTGTGGTGAATGGAGGTGATTGGGAAAAGGGTCGGAGTCCATTGAGATTGTGGTGAATGGGAAAGGGTCGGGGTCCATTGGGATTGTGGTGAATGGGAAAGGGTCGGGGTCCATTGGGATTGTGGTGAATGGGAAAGGGTCGGGGTCCATTGAGATTGTGGTGAATGGAGGTGAATGGGAAAAGGGTCGGGGTCCATTGAGATTGTGGTGAATGGGAAAGGGTCGGGGTCCATTGGGATTGTGGTGAATGGGAAAGAGTCGGGGTCCATTGGGATTGTGGTGAATGGGAAAGGGTCGGGGGCCATTGGGATTGTGGTAAATGGGAAAGGGTAGGGGTCCATTGAGATGGTGGTGAATGGAGGTGAATGGGAAAAGGGTAGGGGTCCATTGAGATTGTGGTGAATGGAGGTGAATGGGAAAAGGGTCGGGGTCCATTGAGATTGTGGTGAATGGGAAAGGGTCGGGGTCCATTGAGATTGTGGTGAATGGGAAAGGGTCGGGGTCCATTGAGATTGTGGTGAATGGGAAAGGGTCGGGGTCCATTGAGATGGTGGTGAATGGAGGTGAATGGGAAAGGGTAGGGGTCCATTGAGATTGTGGTGAATGGGAAAGGGTCGGGGTCCATTGGGATTGTGGTGAATGGGAAAGGGTCGGGGTCCATTGAGATTGCGGTGAATGGGAAAGGGTCGGGGTCCATTGGGATTGTGCAGATTGGGAAAGGGTCGGGGTCCATTGGGATTGTGGTGAATGGGAAAGGGTCGGGGTCCATTGGGATTGTGATGAATGGAGGTGAATGAGAAAAGTGTCAGGGTCCATTGAGATTGTGGTGAATGGAGGTGAATGGGAAAAGGGTCGGGGTCCATTGAGATTGTGGTGAATGGGAAAGGGTCGGGTCCATTGGGATTGTGGTGAATGGAGGTGAATGGGAAAAGGGTCGGGGTCCATTGAGATTGTGGTGAATGGGAAAGGGTCGGGGTCCATTGGGATTGTGGTGAATGGGAAAGGGTCGGGGTCCATTGAGATTGTGGTGAATGGAGGTGAATGAGAAAAGGGTC
The DNA here is from genome assembly GCF_047496795.1 of Chiloscyllium punctatum. NCBI lineage: Eukaryota > Metazoa > Chordata > Chondrichthyes > Orectolobiformes > Hemiscylliidae > Chiloscyllium > Chiloscyllium punctatum. The sequence goes on from NW_027309972.1 coordinate 120,720, forward strand.
GGCGTCCATTGAGATTGTGGTGAATGGAGGTGAATGGGAAAAGGGTCGGGGTCCATTGAGATTGTGGTGAATGGGAAAGGGTCGGGGTCCATTGGGATTGTGGTGAATGGGAAAGGGTCGGGGTCCATTGGGATTGTGGTGAATGGGAAAGGGTCGGGGTCCATTGAGATGGTGGTGAATGGAGGTGAATGGGAAAAGGGTCGGGGTCCATTGGGATTGTGGTGAATGGGAAAAGGGTCGGGGTCCATTGAGATTGTGGTGAGTGGAGGTGAATGGGAAAAGGGTCGGGGTCCACTGAGATTGTGGTGAATGGGAAAAGGGTCGGGGTCCATTGAGATTGTGGTGAGTGGAGGTGAATGGGAAAAGGGTCGGGGTCCACTGAGATTGTGGTGAATGGGAAAGGGTCGGGGTCCATTGAGATTGTGGTGAATGGGAAAGGGTCGGGGTCCATTGAGATGGTGGTGAATGGAAGTGAATGGGAAAGGGTAGGGGTCCATTGAGATTGTGGTGAATGGGAAAGGGTCGGGGTCCATTGGGATTGTGGTGAATGGGAAAGGGTCGGGGTCCATTGAGATTGTGGTGAATGGGAAAGGGTCGGGGACCATTGGGATTGTGGTGAATGGAGGTGAATGGGAAAAGGGTAGGGGTCCATTGAGATTGTGGTGAATGGAGGTGAATGGGAAAAGGGTCGGGGTCCATTGGGATTGTGGTGAATGGAGGTGAATGGGAAAAGGGTAGGGGTCCATTGGGATTGTGGTGAATGGAGGTGAATGGGAAAAGGGTAGGGGTCCTTCGAGATTGTGGTGAATGGAGGTGAATGGGAAAAGGGTAGGGGTCCTTTGAGATTGTGGTGAATGGAGCTGAATGGGAAAAGGGTAGGGGTCCTTCGAGATTGTGGTGAATGGAGGTGAATGGGAAAAGGGTCGGGGTCCATTGAGATTGTGGTGAATGGGAAATGGTCGGGGTCCATTGGGATTGTGGTGAATGGGAAAGGGTCGGGGTCCATTGGGATTGTGGTGAATGGGAAAGGGTCGGGGTCCATTGGGATTGTGGTGAATGGGAAAGGGTCGGGGTCCATTGAGATTGTGGTGAATGGGAAAGGGTAGGGGTCCATTGAGATTGTGGTGAATTGGAAAGGGTCGGGTCCATTGGGATTGTGGTGAATTGGAAAAGGGTCGGGGTCCATTGGGATTGTGGTGAATGGGAAAAGGGTCGGGGTCCATTGGGATTGTGGTGAATGGAGGTGAATGGGAAAAGGGTCGGGGTCCATTGAAATTGTGGTGAATGGAGGTGAATGGGAAAAGGGTCAGGGTCCATTGGGATTGTGGTGAATGGGAAAGGGTCGGGGTCCATTGGGATTGTGGTGAATGGAGGTGAATGGGAAAGGGTCGGGGTCCATTGGGATTGTGGTGAATGGGAAAGTGTCGGGGTCCATTGGGATTGTGGTGAATGGGAAAGGGTCGGGGTCCATTGAGATTGTGGTGAATGGGAAAGGGTCGGGGTCCATTGGGATTGTGGTGAATGGGAAAGGGTAGGGGTCGATTGGGATTGTGGTGAAAGGGAAAGGGTCGGGGTTCATTGAGATTGTGGTGAATGGAGGTGAATGGGAAAGGGTCGGGGTCCATTGGGATAGTGGTGAATGGGAAAAGGGTCGTGGTCTATTGGGATTGTGGTGAATGGGAAAGGGTCGGGGTCCATTGAGATTGTGGTGAATGGGAAAGGGTTGGAGTCCATTGGGATTGTGGTGAATGGGAAAGGGTCGGGGTCCATTGGGATTGTGGTGAATTGGAAAAGGGTCGGGGTCCATTGGGATTGTGGTGAAAGGAGGTGAATGGGAAAAGGGTAGGGGTCCATTGAGATTGTGGTGAATGGAGGTGAATGGGAAAAGGGTCGGGGTCCATTGGGATTGTGGTGAATGGAGGTGAATGGGAAAAGGGTAGGGGTCCATTGGGATTGTGGTGAATGGAGGTGAATGGGAAAAGGGTAGGGGTCCTTCGAGATTGTGGTGAATGGGAAAGGGTCGGTGTCCATTGAGATTGTGGTGAATGGAGGTGAATGGGAAAAGGGTCGGGGTCCATTGAGATTGTGGTGAATGGGAAAAGGGTCGGGGTCCCTTGAAATTGTGGTGAATGGGAAAGGGTCGGGGTCCATTGGGATTGTGGTGAATGGGAAAGGGTCGGGGTCCATTGGGATTGTGGTGAATGGGAAAGGGTCGGGGTCCATTGGGATTGTGGTGAATGGAGGTGAATGCGAAAAGGGTCGGGGTCCATTGAGATTGTGGTGAATGGAGGTGAATGGGAAAAGGGTCGGGGTCCATTGAGATTGTGGTGAATGGGAAAGGGTCGGGGTCCATTGGGATTGTGGTGAATGGAGGTGAATGAGAAAAGGGTCGGGGTCCATTGGGATTGTGGTGAATGGGAAAAGGGTCGGGGTCCATTGGGATTGTGGTGAATGGGAAAGGGCCGGGGTCCATTGGGATTGTGGTGAATGGAATAGGGTCGGGGTCCATTGGGATTGTGGTGAATGGGAAAGGGTCGGGGTCCATTGATATTGTGGTGAATGGAGGTGATTGGGAAAAGGGTCGGAGTCCATTGAGATTGTGGTGAATGGGAAAGGGTCGGGGTCCATTGGGATTGTGGTGAATGGGAAAGGGTCGGGGTTAATTGGGATTGTGGTGAATGGGAAAGGGTCGGGGTCCATTGAGATTGTGGTGAATGGAGGTGAATGGGAAAGGGTCGGGGTCCATTGGGATTGTGGTGAATGGGAAAGGGTCGGGGTCCATTGGGATTGTGGTGAATGGAGGTGAATGAGAAAAGGGTCGGGGTCCATTGAGATTGTGGTGAATGGAGGTGAATGGGAAAAGGGTCGGGGTCCATTGAAATTGTGGTGAATGGGAAAGGGTCGGGGTCCATTGGGATTGTGGTGAATGGGAAAGGGTCGGGGTTCATTGAGATTGTGGTGAATGGGAAAGGGTCGGGGTCCATTGGGATTGTGGTGAATGGGAAAGGGTAGGGGTCCATTGGGATTGAGGTGAATGGGAAAGGGTCGGGGTCCATTGGGATTGCGGTGAATGGGAAAGGTCGGGGTCCATTGAGATTGTGGTGAATGGCAAAGGGTCGGGGTCCATTGAGATTGTGGTGAATGGGAAAGGGTCGGGGTCCATTGGGATTGTGGTGAATGGGAAACGGTCGGGGTCCATTGGGATTGTGGTGAATGGGAAAGGGTCGGGGTCCATTGGGATTGTGGTGAATGGGAAAGGGTCGGGGTCCATTGAGATTGTGGTGAATGGAGGTGAATGGGAAAAGGGTCGGGGTCCATTGAGATTGTGGTGAATGGGAAAGGGTCGGGGTCCATTGGGATTGTGGTGAATGGGAAAGAGTCGGGGTCCATTGGGATTGTGGTGAATGGGAAAGGGTCGGGGGCCATTGGGATTGTGGTAAATGGGAAAGGGTAGGGGTCCATTGAGATGGTGGTGAATGGAGGTGAATGGGAAAAGGGTAGGGGTCCATTGAGATTGTGGTGAATGGAGGTGAATGGGAAAAGGGTCGGGGTCCATTGAGAATGTGGTGAATGGGAAAGGGTCGGGGTCCATTGAGATTGTGGTGAATGGGAAAGGGTCGGGGTCCATTGAGATTGTGGTGAATGGGAAAGGGTCGGGGTCCATTGAGATGGTGGTGAATGGAGGTGAATGGGAAAGGGTAGGGGTCCATTGAGATTGTGGTGAATGGGAAAGGGTCGGGGTCCATTGGGATTGTGGTGAATGGGAAAGGGTCGGGGTCCATTGAGATTGCGGTGAATGGGAATGGGTCGGGGTCCATTGGGATTGTGCAGATTGGGAAAGGGTCGGGGTCCATTGGGATTGTGGTGAATGGGAAAGGGTCGGGGTCCATTGGGATTGTGATGAATGGAGGTGAATGAGAAAAGTGTCAGGGTCCATTGAGATTGTGGTGAATGGAGGTGAATGGGAAAAGGGTCGGGGTCCATTGAAATTGTGGTGAATGGGAAAGGATCGGGTCCATTGGGATTGTGGTGAATGGAGGTGAATGGGAAAAGGGTCGGGGTCCATTGAGATTGTGGTGAATGGGAAAGGGTCGGGGTCCATTGGGATTGTGGTGAATGGGAAAGGGTCGGGGTCCATTGAGATTGTGGTGAATGGAGGTGAATGAGAAAAGGGTCGGCGTCCATTGAGATGGTGGTGAATGGAAGTGAATGGGAAAGGGTAGGGGTCCATTGAGATTGTGGTGAATGGGAAAGGGTCGGGGTCCATTGGGATTGTGGTGAATGGGAAAGGGTCGGGGTCCATTGAGATTGTGGTGAATGGGAAAGGGTCTGGGACCATTGGGATTGTGGTGAATGGAGGTGAATGGGAAAAGGGTAGGGGTCCATTGAGATTGTGGTGAATCGAGGTGAATGGGAAAAGGGTCGGGGTCCATTGGGATTGTGGTGAATGGAGGTGAATGGGAAAAGGGTAGGGGTCCATTGGGATTGTGGTGAATGGAGGTGAATGGGAAAAGGGTAGGGGTCCTTCGAGATTGTGGTGAATGGAGGTGAATGGGAAAAGGGTAGGGGTCCTTTGAGATTGTGGTGAATGGAGGTGAATGGGAAAAGGGTCGGGGTCCATTGAGATTGTGGTGAATGGGAAATGGTCGGGGTCCATTGGGATTGTGGTGAATGGGAAAGGGTCGGGGTCCATTGGGATTGTGGTGAATGGGAAAGTGTCGGGGTCCATTGGGATTGTGGTGAATGGGAAAGGGTCGGGGTCCATTGAGATTGTGGTGAATGGGAAAGGGTCGGGGTCCATTGGGATTGTGGTGAATGGGAAAGTGTAGGGGTCGATTGGGATTGTGGTGAAAGGGAAAGGGTCGGGGTTCATTGAGATTGTGGTGAATGGAGGTGAATGGGAAAGGGTCGGGGTCCATTGGGATTGTGGTGAATGGGAGAGGGTCGTGGTCTATTGGGATTGTGGTGAATGGGAAAGGGTCGGGGTCCATTGAGATTGTGGTGAATGGGAAAGGGTCGGGGTCCATTGGGATTGTGGTGAATGGGAAAGGGTCGGGGTCCATTGGGATTGTGGTGAATTGGAAAAGGGTCGGGGTCCATTGGGATTGTGGTGAATGGGAAAAGGGTCGTGGTCCATTGAGATTGTGGTGAATGGAGGTGAATGGGAAAGGGTCGGGGTCCATTGGGATTGTGGTGAATGGGAAACGTGTCGGGGTCCATTGGAGTTGTGGTGAATGGGAAAGGGTCGGGGTCCATTGGGATTGTGGTGAATGGGAAATGGTCTGGGTCCATTGAGATTGTGGAAAATGGGAAAGGGTCGGGGTCCATTGGGATTGTGCTGAATGGGAAAGGGTCGGGGTCCATTGGAGTTGTGGTGAATGGGAAAGGGTCGGGGTCCATTGGGATTGTGATGAATGGGAAAGGGTCGGGGTCCATTGGGATTGTGGTGAATGGGAAAGGGTCGGGGTCCATTGGGATTGTGGTGAATGGGAAAGGGTCGGGGTCCATTGGGATTGTGGTGAATGGGAAAGGGTAGGGGTCCTTTGGCATTGAGGTGAATGGGAAAGGGTTGGGGCCCATTGGGATTGTGGTGAATGGGAAAGGGTAGGGGTCCATTGAGATTGTGGTGAATGGGAAAGGGTCGGGGTCCATTGGGATTGTGGTGAATGGGAAAGGGTCGGGGTCCATTGGGATTGTGGTGAATGGGAAAGGGTCGGGGTCTATTGGGATTGTGGGGAATGGGAATGGGTCGGGGTCCATTGAGATTGTGGTGAATGGGAAAGGGTCGGGGTCCATTGGGATTGTGGTGAATGGGAAAGGGTAGGGGTCCATTGAGATTGTGGTGAATGGGAAAGAGTCAGGGTCCATTGAGATTGTGGTGAATGGAGGTGAATGGGAAAAGGGTCGGGGTCCATTGGGATTGTGGTGAATGGAGGTGAATGGGAACAGGGTCGGGGTCCATTGGGATTGTGGTGAATGGGAAAGGGTCGGGGTCCATTGGGATTGTGGTGAATGGGAAAAGGGTCGGGGTCCATTGAGATTGTGGTGAATGGGAAAGGGTCGGGGTCCATTGGGATTGTGGTGAATGGGAAAGGGTCGGGGTCCATTGAGATTGTGGTGAATGGAGGTGAATGGGAAAAGGGTCGGGGTCCATTGAGATTGTGGTGAATGGGAAAGTGTCGGGGTCCATTGGGATTGTGGTGAATGGGAAAGGGTCGGGGTCCATTGGGATTGTGGTGAATGGGAAAGGGTCGGGGTCCATTGGGATTGTGGTGAAAGGGAAAGGGTAGGGGTCCATTGAGATGGTGGTGAATGGAGGTGATTGGGAAAAGGGTAGGGGTCCATTGAGATTGTGGTGAGTGGAGGTGAATGGGAAAAGGGTCGGGGTCCATTGAGAGTGTGGTGAATGGGAAAGGGTCGGGGTCCACTGAGATTGTGGTGAATGGGAAAGGGTCGGGGTCCATTGGGATTGTGGTGAATGGGAAAGGGTCGGGGTCCATTGAGATTGTGGTGAATGGAGGTGAATGGGAAAAGGGTCGGGGTCCATTGAGATTGTGGTGAATGGGAAAGGGTCGGGGTCCATTGGGATTGTGGTGAATGGGAAAGGGTCGGGGTCCATTGGGATTGTAGTGAATGGGAAAGGGTCGGGGTCCATTGGGATTGTGGTGAAAGGGAAAGGGTAGGGGTCCATTGAGATGGTGGTGAATGGAGGTGATTGGGAAAAGGGTAGGGGTCCATTGAGATTGTGGTGAGTGGAGGTGAATGGGAAAGGGTCGGGGTCCATTGAGATTGTGGTGAATGGGAAAGGGTCGGGGTCCATTGGGATTGTGGTGAATGGGAAAGGGTCGGGGTCCATTGAGATTGTGGTGAATGGGAAAGGGTCGGGGTCCATTGGGATTGTGGTGAATGGAGGAGAATGGGAAAAGGGTAGTGGTCCTTCGAGATAGTGGTGAATGGAGGTGAATGGGAAAAGGGTAGGGGTCCTTTGAGATTGTGGTGAATGGAGGTGAATGGGAAAAGGGTCGGGGTCCATTGAGATTGTGGTGAATTGGAAATGGTCGGTGTCCATTGAGATTGTGGTAAATGGGAAAGGGTCGGGGTCCATTGGGATTGTGGTGAATGGGAAAGGGTCGGGGTCCATTGAGATTGTGGTGAATGGGAAAGGGTCGAGGTCCATTGGGATTGTGGTGAATGGAGGTGAATGGCAAAGGGTCGGGGTCCATTGGGATTGTGGTGAATGGGAAAGGGTCGGGGTCCATTGGGATTGTGGTGAATGGGAAAGGGTCGGGGTCCATTGAGATTGTGGTGAATGGAGGTGAATGGGAAAGGGTCGGGGTCCATTGGGATTGTGGTGAATGGGAAAGGGTTGGGGTCGATTGGGATTGTGGTGAATGGGAAAGGGTCGGGGTCGATTGGGATTGTGGTGAATGGGAAAAGGGTCGGGGTCCATTGGGATTGTGGTGAATGGGAAAGGGTCGGGGTCCATTGGGATTGTGGTGAATGGGAAAGCGTCGGGGTCCATTGAGATTGTGGTGAATGGGAAAAGGGTCGGGGTCCATTGGGATTGTGGTGAATGGGAAAGGGTAGGGGTCCATTGGGATTGTCGTGAATGGAGGTGAATGGGAAAGGGTCGGGGTCCATTGGGATTGTGGTGAAAGGGAAAGTGTCGGGGTCCATTGGGATTGTGGTGAATGGGAAAGGGTCGGGGTCCATTGAGATTGTGGTGAACGGGAAATGGTCGGGGCTCATTGGGATTGTGGTGAATGGGAAAGGGTCGGGGTCCACTGAGATTGTGGTGAATGGGAAAGGGTCGGGGTCCATTGAGATTGTGGTGAATGGGAAAGGGTCGGGGTCCATTGGGATTGTGGTGAATGGGAAAGGGTCGGGGTCCATTGGGATTGTGGTGAAAGGGAAAGGGTAGGGGTCCATTGAGATGGTGGTGAATGGAGGTGATTGGGAAAAGGGTAGGGGTCCATTGAGATTGTGGTGAGTGGAGGTGAATGGGAAAAGGGTCGGGGTCCATTGAGAGTGTGGTGAATGGGAAAGGGTCGGGGTCCACTGAGATTGTGGTGAATGGGAAAGGGTCGGGGTCCATTGGGATTGTGGTGAATGGGAAAGGGTCGGGGTCCATTGAGATTGTGGTGAATGGAGGTGAATGGGAAAAGGGTCGGGGTCCATTGAGATTGTGGTGAATGGGAAAGGGTCGGGGTCCATTGGGATTGTGGTGAATGGGAAAGGGTCGGGGTCCATTGGGATTGTGGTGAATGGGAAAGGGTCGGGGTCAATTGGGATTGTGGTGAAAGGGAAAGGGTAGGCGTCCATTGAGATGGTGGTGAATGGAGGTGTTTGGGAAAAGGGTAGGGGTCCATTGAGATTGTGGTGAGTGGAGGTGAATGGGAAAGGGTCGGGGTCCACTGAGATTGTGGTGAATGGGAAAGGGTCGGGGTCCATTGAGATTGTGGTGAATGGGAAAGGGTCGGGGTCCATTGAAATGGTGGTGAATGGGAAAGGGTCGGGGTCCATTGAGATTGTGGTGAATGGGAAAGGGTCGGGGTCCATTGAGATTGTGGTGAATGGGAAAGGGTCGGGGTCCATTGGGATTGTGGTGAATGGAGGAGAATGGGAAAAGGGTAGGGGTCCTTCGAGATTGTGGTGAATGGAGGTGAATGGGAAAAGGGTCGGGGTCCATTGAGATTGTGGTGAATTGGAAATGGTCGGGGTCCATTGAGATTGTGGTGAATGGGAAAGGGTCGAGGTCCATTGGGATTGTGGTGAATGTAGGTGAATGGCAAAGGGTCGGGGTCCATTGGGATTGTGGTGAATGGGAAAGGGTCGGGGTCCATTGGGATTGTGGTGAATGGGAAACGGTCGGGGTCCATTGAGATTGTGGTGAATGGAGGTGAATGGGAAAGGGTCGGGGTCCATTGGGATTGTGGTGAATGGGAAAGGGTCGGGGTCGATTGGGATTGTGGTGAATGGGAAAAGGGTCGGGGTCCATTGGGATTGTGGTGAATGGGAAAGGGTCGGGGTCCATTGGGATTGTGGTGAATGGGAAATGGTCGGGGTCCATTGAGATTGTGGTGAATGGGAAAAGGGTCGGGTTCCATTGGGATTGTGGTGAATGGGAAAGGGTAGGGGTCCATTGGGATTGTCGTGAATGGAGGTGAATGGGAAAGGGTCGGGGTCCATTGGGATTGTGGTGAAAGGGAAAGTGTCGGGGTCCATTGGGATTGTGGTGAATGGGAAAGGGTCGGGGCCCATTGGGATTGTGGTGAATGGGAAAGGGTCGGGGTCCACTGAGATTGTGGTGAATGGGAAAGGGTCGGGGTCCATTGAGATTGTGGTGAATGGGAAAGGGTCGGGGTCCATTGAGATGGTGGTGAATGGAGATGAATGGGAAAGGGTAGGGGTCCATTGAGATTGTGGTGAATGGGAAAGGGTCGGGGTCTATTGGGATTGTGGTGAATGGGAAAGGGTCGGGGTCCATTGAGATTGTGGTGAATGGGAAAGGGTCTGGGTCCACTGGGATTGTGGTGAATTGGAAAAGGGTCGGGGTCCATTGGGATTGTGGTGAATGGGAAAAGGGTCGTGGTCCATTGGGATTGTGGTGAATGGAGGTGAATGGGAAAAGGGTAGGGGTCCATTGGGATTGTGGTGAATGGAGGTGAATGGGAAAAGGGTCGGGGTCCTTTGGGATTGTGGTGAATGGAGGTGAATGGGAAAAGGGTAGGGGTCCATTGGGATTGCGGTGAATGGAGGTGAATGGGAAAAGGGTAGGGGTCCATTGGGATTGTGGTGAATGGAGGTGAATGGGAAAAGGGTAGGGGTCCATTGAGATTGTGGTGAATGGAGGTGAATGGGAAAAGGGTAGGGGTCCATTGGGATTGCGGTGAATGGAGGTGAATGGGAAAAGGGTAGGGGTCCTTCGAGATTGTGGTGAATGGAGGTGAATGGGAAAAGGGTAGGGGTCCTTTGAGATTGTGGTGAATGGAGGTGAATGGGAAAAGGGTAGGGGTCCTTTGAGATTGTGGTGAATGGGAAAGGGTCGGGGTCCATTGAGATTGTGGTGAATGGAGGTGAATGGGAAAGGGTCGGGGTCCATTGGGATTGTGGTGAATGGAGGTGAATGGGAAAAGGGTCGGGGTCCATTGAGATTGTGGTGAATGGGAAAGGGTCGGGGTCCATTGAGATTGTGGTGAATGGAGGTGAATGGGAAAAGGGTCGGGGTCCATTGAGATTGTGGTGAATGGGAAAGTGTCGGGGTCCATTGAGATTGTGGTGAATGGGAAAGGGTAGGGGTCCATTGGGATTGTGGTGAATGGGAAAGTGTCGGGGTCCATTGGGATTGTGGTGAATGGAGGTGAATGGGAAAGGGTCGGGGTCCATTGGGATTGTGGTGAATGGGAAAGGGTCGGGGTCCATTGGGATTGTGGTTTTTGGGAAAGGGTCGGGGTCCATTGAGATTGTGGTGAATGGGAAAGGGTCGGGGTCCATTGGGATTGTGGTGAATGGGAAAGGGTAGGGGTCGATTGGGATTGTGGTGAATGGGAAAGGGTCGGGGTTCATTGAGATTGTGGTGAATGTAGGTGAATGGGAAAGGGTCGGGGTCCATTGGGATTGTGGTGAATGGTAAAAAGGGTCGGGGTCCTTTGGGATTGTGGTGAATGGGAAAGGGTAGGGGTCCATTGGGATTGTGGTGAATGGGAAATGGTCGGGGTCCATTGGGATTGTGGTGAATGGGAAAGGGTCGGGGTCCATTGAGATTGTGGTGAATGGGAAAACGGTCGGGGTCCTTTGGGATTGTGGTGAATGGGAAAGGGTAGGGGTCCATTGGGATTGTGGTGAATGGAGGTGAATGGGAAAGGGTCGGGGTCCATTGGGATTGTGGTGAATGGGAAAGTGTCGGGGTCCATTGAGATTGTGGTGAAGGGGAAAGATTCGGGGCCCATTGGGATTGTGGTGAATGGGAAAGGGTCGGGGTCCATTGAGATTGTGGTGAATGGGAAAGGGTCGGGGTCATTTGAGATTGTGGTGAATGGGAAAGGGTCGGGGTGCATTGAGATTGTGGTGAATGCGAAAGGGTTGGGGTCCATTGAGATTGTGGTGAATGGGAAAGGGTCGGGGTCCATTGGGATTGTGGTGAATGGGAAAGGGTCGGGGTCCATTGGGATTGTGGTGAATGGGAAAGGGTCGGGTTCCATTGGGATTGTGGTGAATGGGAAAGGGTCGGGGTCCATTGAGATTGTGGTGAATGGGAAAGGGTCGGGGTCCATTGAGATTGTGGTGAATTGGGAAAGGGTAGGGGTCCATTGGGATTGTGGTGAATGGGAAAGGGTCGGGGTCCATTGGGATTGTGGTGAATGGGAAAGGGTCGGGGTCCATTGGGATTGTGGTGAATGGGAAAGGGTCGGGGTCCATTGGGATTGTGGTGAATGGGAAAGGGTAGGGGTCCATTGAGATTGTGGACAATGGGAAAGGTTCGGGGTCCATTGGGATTGTGGTGAATGGGAAAGGGTAGGGGTCCATTGGGATTGTGGACAATGGGAAAGGGTAGGGGTCCATTGAGATTGTGGAAAATGGGAAAGGGTAGGGGTCCATTGGGATTGTGGACAATGGGAAAGGGTCAGGGTCCATTGGGATTGTGGTGAATGGGAAAGTGTCGGGGTCCATTGGGATTGTTGTGAATGGGAAAGGGTCGGGGTCCATTGGGAATGTGGAAAATGGGAAATGGTAGGGGTCCATTGAGAATGTGAAAATGGGAAAGGGTAGGGGCCCATTGGGATTGTGGTGAATGGGAAAGGGTCGGGGTCCATTGGGATTGTGGTGAATGGGAAAGGGTCGGTGTCCATTGGGATTGTGGTGAATGGGAAAGGGTCGGGGTCCATTGAGATGGTGGTGAATGGGAAAGGGTCTGGGTCCATTGAGATTGTGGAAAATGGGAAAGGGTAGGGGTCCATTCGGATTGTGGTGCATAGGAAAGGGTCGGGGTCCATTGTGATTGTGGTGAATGGGAAAGGGTCTGGGTCCATTGAGATTGTGGAAAATGGGAAAGGGTCGGGGTCCATTGGGATTGTGGTGAATGGGAAAGGGTCGGGGTCCATTGGAGTTGTGGTGAATGGGAAAGGGTAGGGGTCCATTGAGATTGTGGTGAATGGGAAAGGGTCGGGGTCCATTGTGATTGTGGTGAATGAGAAAGGGTCGGGGTCCATTGAGATTGTGGTGAATGGGAAAGGGTCGGGGTCCATTGGGATTGTGATGAATGGGAAAGGGTCGGGGTCCATTGGGATTGTGGTGAATGGGAAAGGGTCGGGATCCATTGGGATTGTGGTGAATGGGAAAGGGTCGGGGTCCATTGGGATTGTGGTGAATGGGAAAGGGTAGGGGTCCTTTGGGATTGTGGTGAATGGGAAAGGGTCGGGGTCCATTGGGATTGTGGTGAATGGGAAAGGGTAGGGGTCCATTGAGATTGTGGTGAATGGGAAAGGGTCGGGGTCCATTGGGATTGTTGTGAATGGGAAAGGGTCGGGGTCCATTGGGATTGTGGTGAATGGGAAAGTGTCGGGGTCCATTGGGATTGTGGGGAATGGGAATGGGTCGGGGTCCATTGAGATTGTGGTGAATGGGAAAGGGTCGGGGTCCATTGGGATTGTGGTGAATGGGAAAGGGTAGGGGTCCATTGAGATTGTGGTGAATGGGAAAGAGTCAGGGTCCATTGAGATTGTGGTGAATGGAGGTGAATGGGAAAAGGGTCGGGGTCCATTGAGATTGTGGTGAATGGGAAAGGGTCCGGGTCCATTGGGATTGTGGTGAATGGGAAAGGGTCGGGGTCCATTGGGATTGTGGTGAATGGGAAAGGGTCGGGGTCCATTGGGATTGTGGTGAATGGGAAAGGGTAGGGGTCCATTGAGATGGTGGTGAATGGAGGTGAATGGGAAAAGGGTAGGGGTCCATTGAGATTGTGGTGAGTGGAGGTGAATGGGAAAAGGGTCGGGATCCATTGAGAGTGTGGTGAATGGGAAAGGGTCGGGGTCCACTGAGATTGTGGTGAATGGGAAAGGGTCGGGGTCCATTGAGATTGTGGTGAATGGGAAAGGGTCGGGGTCCATTGAGATGGTGGTGAATGGAAGTGAATGGGAAAGGGTAGGGGTCCATTGAGATTGTGGTGAATGGGAAAGGGTCGGGGTCCATTGGGATTGTGGTGAATGGGAAAGGGTCGGGGTCCATTGAGATTGTGGTGAATGGGAAAGGGTCGGGGTCCATTGGGATTGTGGTGAATTGGAAAAGGGTCGGGGTCCATTGGGATTGTGGTTAATGGGAAAAGGGTCGGGGTCCATTGAGATTGTGGTGAATGGAGGTGAATGGGAAACGGGACGGGGTCCATTGGAGTTGTGGTGAATGGGAAAGGGTCGGGGTCCATTGGGATTGTGGTGAATGGGAAAGGGTAGGGGTCCATTGAGATTGTGGTGAATGGGAAAGGGTCGGGGTCCATTGTGATTGTGGTGAATGGGAAAGGGTCGGGGTCCATTGAGATTGTGGTGAATGGGAAAGGGTCGGGGTCCATTGGGATTGTGATGAATGGGAAAGGGTCGGGGTCCATTGGGATTGTGGTGAATGGGAAAGGGTCGGGGTCCATTGGGATTGTGGTGAATGGGAAAGGGTCGGGGTCCATTGGGATTGTGGTGAATGGGAAAGGTTAGGTGTCCTTTGGGATTGTGGTGAATGGGAAAGGGTCGGGGTCCATTGGGATTGTGGTGAATGGGAAAGGGTAGGGGTCCATTGAGATTGTGGTGAATGGGAAAGGGTCGGGGTCCATTGGGATTGTGGTGAATGGGAAAGGGTCGGGGTCCATTGAGATTGTGGTGAATGGGAAAGGGTCGGGGTCCATTGGGATTGTGGGGAATGGGAATGGGTCGGGGTCCATTGAGATTGTGGTGAATGGGAAAGGGTCGGGGTCCATTGGGATTGTGGTGAATGGGAAAGGGTAGGGGTCCATTGAGATTGTGGTGAATGGGAAAGAGTCAGGATCCATTGAGATTGTGGTGAATGGAGGTGAATGGGAAAAGTGTCGGGGTCCATTGGGATTGTGGTGAATGGAGGTGAATGGGAAAAGGGTCGGGGTCCATTCGGATTGTGGTGAATGGGAAAGGGTCGGGGTCCATTGGGATTGTGGTGAATGGGAAAAGGGTCGGGGTCCATTGGGATTGTGGTGAATGGGAAAGGGTCTGGGTCCATTGAGATTGTGGTGAATGGGAAAGGGTCGGGGTCCATTGGGATTGTGGTGAATGGGAAAGGGTCGGGGTCCATTGAGATTGTGGTGAATGGAGGTGAATGGGAAAAGGGTCGGGGTCCATTGAGATTGTGGTGAATGGGAAAGGGTCGGGGTCCATTGGGATTGTGGTGAATGGGAAAGGGTCGGGGTCCATTGGGATTGTGGTGAATGGGAAAGGTTCGGGGTCCATTGGGATTGTGGTGAATGGGAAAGGGTCGGGGTCCATTGATTTGGTGGTGAATGGAGGTGAATGGGAAAAGGGTAGGGATCCATTGAGATTGTGGTGAGTGGAGGTGAATGGGAAAATTGTCGGGGTCCATTGGGATTGTGGTGAATGGGAAAGGGTCGGGGTCCACTGAGATTGTGGTGAATGGGAAAGGGTCGGGGTCCATTGAGATTGTGGTGATTGGGAAAGGGTCGGGGTCCATTGAGATGGTGGTGAATGGAAGTGAATGGGAAAGGGTAGGGGTCCATTGAGATTGTGGTGAATGGGAAAGGGTAGGGGTCCATTGAGATTGTGGTGAATGGGAAAGGGTCGGGGTCCATTGGGATTGTGGTGAATGGGAAAGGGTCGGGGTCCATTGAGATTGTTGTGAATGGGAAAGGGTCGGGGTCCATTGGGATTGTGGTGAATGGGAAAGGGTCGGGGTCAATTGGGATTGTGGTGAATTGGAAAATGTTCGGGGTCCATTGGGATTGTGGTGAATGGGAAAGGGGTCGGGGTCCATTGGGATTGTGGTGAATGGAGGTGAATGGGAAAAGGGTAGGGGTCCTTTGAGATTGTGGTGAATGGAGGTGAATGGGAAAAGGGTCGGGGTCCATTGGGATTGTGGTGAATGGGAAAGGGTCGGAGTCCATTGGGATTGTGGTGAATGGGAAAGGGTCGGGGTCCATTGGGATTGTGGTGAATGGGAAAGGGTAGGGGTCCTTTGGGATTGTGGTGAATGGGAAAGGGTCGGGGTCCATTGGGATTGTGGTGAATGGGAAAGGGTAGGGGTCCATTGAGATTGTGGTGAAAGGGAAAGGGTCGGGGCCCATTGGGATTGTGGTGAATGGGAAAGGGTCGGTGTCAATTGGGATTGTAGTGAATTGGAAAATGTTCGGGGTCCATTGGGATTGTGGTGAATGGGAAAAGGGTCGGGGTCCATTGAGATTGTGGTGAATGGAGGTGAATGGGAAAAGGGTAGGGGTCCTTTGAGATTGTGGTGAATGGAGGTGAATGGTAAAAGGGTCGGGGTCCATTGGGATTGTGGTGAATGGGAAAGGGTCGGGGTCCATTGAGATTGTGTTAAATGGAAAGGGTCGGGGTCCATTGGGATTGTGGTGAATGGGAAAGGGTCGGGGTCCATTGGGATTGTGGTGAATGGGAAAGGGTCGGGGTCCATTGGGATTGTGGTGAATGGGAAAGGGTAGGGGTCCTTTGGGATTGTGGTGAATGGGAAAGGGTCGGGGTCTATTGGGATTGTGGTGAATGGGAAAGGGTAGGGGTCCATTGAGATTGTGGTGAATGGGAAAGGGTCGGGGTCCATTGGCATTGTGGTGAATGGGAAAGGGTCGGGGTCCATTGGGATTGTGGTGAATGGGAAAGGGTAGGGGTCCATTGAGATTGTGGTGAATGGGAAAGGGTCAGGGTCCATTGAGATTGTGGTGAATGGAGGTGAATGGGAAAAGGGTCGGGGTCCATTGGGATTGTGGTGAATGGACGTGAATGGGAAAAGGTTCGGGGTCCTTTGGGATTGTGGTGAATGGGAAAGGGTCGGGGTCCATTGGGATTGTGGTGAATGGGAAAAGGGTCGGGGTGCATTGGGATTGTGGTGAATGGGAAAGGGTCTGGGTCCATTGAGATTGTGGTGAATGGGAAAGGGTCGGGGTCCATTGGGATTGTGGTGAATGGGAAAGGGTCGGGGTCCATTGAGATTGTGGTGAATGGAGGTGAATGGGAAAAGGGTCGGGGTCCATTGAGATTGTGGTGAATGGGAAAGGGTCGGGGTCCATTGGGATTGTGGTGAATGGGAAAGGGTCGGGGTCCATTGGGATTGTGGTGAATGGGAACGGGTCGGGGTCCATTGGGATTGTGGTGAATGGGAAAGGGTAGGGGTCCATTGAGATGGTGGTGAATGGAGGTGAATGGGAAAAGGGTAGGGGTCCATTGAGATTGTGGTGAGTGGAGGTGAATGGGAAAAGTGTCGGGGTCCATTGAGAGTGTGGTGAATGGGAAAGGGTCGGGGTCCATTGAGATTGTGGTGAATGGGAAAGGGTCGGGGTACATTGGGATTGTGGTGAATGGGAAAGGGTCGGGGTCCACTGAGATTGTGGTGAATGGGAAAGGGTCGGGGTCCACTGAGATTGTGGTGAATGGGAAAGGGTCGGTGTCCATTGGGATTGTGGTGATAGGAAAGGGTCGGGGTACATTAGGATTGTGGTGAATGGGAAAGGGTCGGGGTCCATTGGGATTGTGGTGAATGGGAAAGGGTCGGGGTCCATTGAGATTGTGGTGAATGGGAAAGGGTGGGGGTCCATTGGGATTGTGTTGAATGGGAAAGGGTCGGGGTCCATTGGGATTGTGGTGAATTGGAAAAGGTTCGGGGTCCATTGGGATTGTGGTGAATGGGAAAAGGGTCGGGGTCCATTGGGATTGTGGCGAATGGAGGTGAATGGGAAAAGTGTAAGGGTCCATTGAGATTGTGGTGAATGGAGGTGAATGGGAAAAGGGTAGGGGTCCATTGGGATTGTGGTGAATGGAGGTGAATGGGAAAAGGGTAGGGGTCCATTGGGATTGTGGTGAATGGAGGTGAATGGGAAAAGGGTAGGGGTCCTTCGAGATTGTGGTGAATGGAGGTGAATGGGAAAATGGTCGGGGTCCATTGAGATTGTGGTGATTGGGAAAGGGTCGGGGTCCATTGGGATTGTGGTGAATGGGAAAGGGTCGGGGTCCATTGAAATTGTGGTGAATGGGAAAGGGTCGGGGTCCATTGGGATTGTGGTGAATGGGAAAGGGTCGGGGTCCACTGAGATTGTGGTGAATGGGAAAGGGTCGGGGTTCATTGAGATTGTGGTGAATGGAGGTGAATGCGATAGGGTCGGGGTCCATTGGGATTGTGGTGAATGGGAAAAGGGTCGGGGTCCATTGGGATTGTGGTGAATGGGAAAGGGTCGGGGTCCATTGGGATTGTGGTGAATGGGAAAGGGTCGGGGTCCATTGAGATTGTGGTGAATGGGAAAAGGGTCGGGGTCCATTGGGATTGTGGTGAATGGGAAAGGGTAGGGGTCCATTGGGATTGTCGTGAATGGATGTGAATGGGAAAGGGTCGGTGTCCATTGGGATTGTGGTGAATGGGAAAGTGTCGGGGTCCATTCGGATTGTGGTGAATGGGAAAGGGTAGGGGTCCATTGAGATTGTGGTGAATGGGAAATGGTCGGGGCCCACAGGGATTGTGGTGAATGGGAAAGGGTCGGGGTCCACTGAGATTGTGGTGAATGGGAAAAGGGTCGGGGTCCATTGAGATGGTGGTGAATGGAGGTGAATGGGAAAGGGTAGGGGTCCATTGAGATTGTGGTGAATGGGAAAGGGTCGGGGTCTATTGGGATTGTGGTGAATGGGAAAGGGTCGGGGTCCATTGAGATTGTGGTGAATGGGAAAGGGTTGGGGTCCATTGGGATTGTGGTGAATGGGAAAGGGTCGGGGTCCATTGGGATTGTGGTGAATTGGAAAAGGGTCGGGGTCCATTGGGATTGTGGTGAATGGGAAAAGGGTCGTGGTCCATTGGGATTGTGGTGAATGGAGGTGAATGGGAAAAGGGTCGTGGTCCATTGGGATTGTGGTGAATGGAGGTGAATGGGAAAAGGGTAGGGATCCTTTGAGATTGTGGTGAATGGAGGTGAATGGGAAAAGGGTAGGGGTCCATTGGGATTGAGGTGATTGGGAAAGGGTCGGGGTCCATTGGGATTGTGGTGAATGGGAAAGGGTCGGGGTCCATTGAGATTGTGGTGAATGGAGGTGAATGGGAAAAGGGTCGGGGTCCATTGAGATTGTGGTGAATGGAGGTGAATGGGAAAAGGGTCGGGGTCCATTGAGATTGTGGTGAATGGGAAAGGGTCGGGGTCCATTGAGATTGTGGTGAATGGGAAAGGGTAGGGGTCCATTGGGATTGTGGTGAATGGGAAAGTGTCGGGGTCCATTGGGATTGTGGTGAATGGAGGTGAATGGGAAAGGATCGGGGCCCATTGGGATTGTGGTGAATGGGAAAGGGTCGGTGTCCATTGGGATTGTGGTGAATGGGAAAGGGTCGGGGTTCATTGAGATTGTGGTGAATGGAGGTGAATGGGAAAGGGTCGGGGTCCATTGGGATTGTGGTGAATGGTAAAAAGGGTCGGGGTCCATTGGGATTGTGGTGAATGGGAAAGGGTAGGGGTCCTTTGGGATTGTGGTGAATGGGAAAGGGTCGGGGTCCATTGGGATTGTGGTGAATGGGAAAGGGTCGGGGTCCATTGAGATTGTGGTGAATGGGAAAAGCGTCGGGGTGTATTGGGATTGTGGTGAATGGGAAAGGGTAGGGGTCCATTGGGATTGTGGTGAATGGGAAAGGGTCGGGGTCCATTGAGATTGTGGTGAATGGGAAAGGGTCGGGGTCCATTGAGATTGTGGTGAATGGGAAAGGGTCGGGGTCCATTGAGATTGTGGTGAATGGGAAAGGGTCGGGGTGCATTGAGATTGTGGTGAATGCGAAAGGGTTGGGGTCCATTGAGATTGTGGTGAATGGGAAAGGGTCGGGGTCCATTGGGACTGTGGTGAATGGGAAAGGATCGGGTTCCATTGGGATTGTGGTGAATGGGAAAGGGTCGGGGTCCATTGAGATTGTGGTGAATGGGAAAGGGTCGGGGTCCATTGAGATTGTGGTGAATTGGGAAAGGGTAGGGGTCCATTGAGATTGTGGTGAATGGGAAAGGGTCGGGGTCCATTGAGATTGTGGTGAATGGGAAAGGGTCGGGGTCCATTGGGATTGTGGTGAATGGGAAAGGGTCGGGGTCCATTGAGATTGTGGACAATGGGAAAGGTTCGAGGTCCATTGGGATTGTGGACAATGGGAAAGGGTCAGGGTCCATTGGGATTGTGGTGAATGGGAAAGTGTCGGGGTCCATTGGGATTGTGGAAAATGGGAAAGGGTAGGGGTCCATTGAGAATGTGGAAAATGGGAAAGGGTAGGGTCCATTGGGATTGTGGTGAATGGGAAAGGGTCGGGGTCCATTGGGATTGTGGTGAATGGGAAAGGGTCGGGGTCCATTGAGATGGTGGTGAATGGGAAAGGGTCGGGGTCCATTGAGATGGTGGTGAATGGAAGTGAATGGGAAAGGATAGGGGTCCATTGAGATTGTGGTGAATGGGAAAGGGTCGGGGTCCATTGAGATTGTGGTGAATGGGAAAGGGTCGGGGTCCATTGGGATTGTGGTGAATGGGAAAGGGTCGGGGTCCATTGGGATTGTGGTGAATTGGAAAAGGTTCGGGGTCCATTGGGATTGTGGTGAATGGGAAAAGGGTCGGGGTCCATTGGGATTGTGGTGAATGGAGGTGAATGGGAAAAGGGTAGGGGTCCATTAAGATTGTGGTGAATGGAGTTGAATGGGAAAAGGGTCGGGGTCCATTGGGATTGTGGTGAATGGAGGTGAATGGGAAAAGGGTCGGGGTCCATTGAGATTGTGGTGAATGGGAAATGGTCGGGGTCCATTTAGATTGTGGTGAATGGGAAAGGGTCGGGGTCCATTGGGATTGTGGTGAATGGGAAAGGGTCGGGGTCCATTGGGATTGTGGTGAATGGGAAAGGGTCGGGGTCCATTGGGATTGTGGTGAATGGAGGTGAATGGGAAAGGGTCGGGGTCCATTGGGATTGTGGTGAATGGGAAAGGGTCGGGGTCCATTGGGATTGTGGTGAATGGGAAAGGGTCGGCGTCCATTGAGATTGTGGTGAATGGGAAAGGGTCGGGGTCCATTGGGATTGTGGTGAATGGGAAAGGGTAGGGGTCGATTGGGATTGTGGTGAATGGGAAAGGGTCGGGGTTCATTGAGATTGTGGTGAATGGAGGTGAATGGGAAAGGGTCGGGGTCCATTGGGATTGTGGTGAATGGGAAAGGGTCGGGGTCCATTGGGATTGTGGTGAATGGGAAAGGGTAGGGGTCCATTGAGATTGTGGTGAATGGGAAAGTGTCGGGGTCCATTGGGATTGTGGTGAATGGAGGTGAATGGGAAAAGGGTCGTGGTCCATTGAGATTGTGGTGAATGGGAAAGGGTCGGGGTTCATTGGGATTGTGGTGAATGGGAAAGGGTAGGGGTCCATTGAGATTGTGGTGAATGGGAAAGGGTCGGGGTCCATTGGGATTGTGGTGAGTGGGAAAGGGTCGGGGTCCATTGGGATTGTGGTGAATGGGAAAAGGGTCGGGGTCCATTGGGATTGTGGGGAATGGGAATGGGTCGGGGTCCATTGAGATTGTGGTGAATGGGAAAGGGTCGGGGTCCATTGGGATTGTGGTGAATGGGAAAGGGTAGGGGTCCATTGAGATTGTGGTGAATGGGAAAGAGTCAGGGTCCATTGAGATTGTGGTGAATGGAGGTGAATGGGAAAAGTGTCGGGGTCCATTGGGATTGTGGTGAATGGAGGTGAATGGGAAAAGGGTCGGGGTCCATTGGGATTGTGGTGAATGGGAAAGGGTCGGGGTCCATTGGGATTGTGGTGAATGGGAAAAGGGTCGGGGTCCATTGGGATTGTGGTGAATGGGAAAGGGTCTGGGTCCATTGAGATTGTGGTGAATGGGAAAGGGTCGGGGTCCATTGGGATTGTGGTGAATGGGAAAGGGTCGGGGTCCATTGAGATTGTGGTGAATGGGAAAGGGTCGGGGTCCATTGGGATTGTGGTGAATGGGAAAAGGGTCGGGGTCCATTGAGATTGTGGTGAATGGGAAAGGGTCGGGGTCCATTGGGATTGTGGTGAATGGGAAAGGGTCGGGGTCCATTGGGATTGTGGTGAATGGGAAAGGGTCGGGGTCCATTGGGATTGTGGTGAATGGGAAAGGGTCGGGGTCAATTGGGATTGTGGTGAATGGGAAAGGGTCGGGGTCCATTGGGATTGTGGTGAATGGGAAA
Organism: Chiloscyllium punctatum; assembly: GCF_047496795.1. NCBI lineage: Eukaryota > Metazoa > Chordata > Chondrichthyes > Orectolobiformes > Hemiscylliidae > Chiloscyllium > Chiloscyllium punctatum. The sequence continues at coordinate 142,122 of NW_027309972.1, forward strand.
GGGTCGGGGTCCATTGAGATTGTGGTGAATGGGAAAATGTTCGGGGTCCATTGGGATTGTGGTGAATGTAGGTGAATGGGAAAAGGGTCGGGGTCCATTGGGATTGTGGTGAATGGCGGTGAATGGGAAAAGGGTCCGGGTCCATTGGGATTGTGGTGAATGGGAAAGGGTCGGGGTCCATTGAGATTGTGGTGAATGGGAAAGGGTCGGGGTCCATTGGGATTGTGGTGAATGGGAAAGGGTCGAGGTCCATTGGGATTGTGGTGAATGGGAAAGGGTCGGGGTCCACTGGGATTGTGGTGAATGGGAAAGGGTAGGGGTCCTTTGGGATTGTGGTGAATGGGAAAGGGTCGGGGTCCATTGGGATTGTGGTGAATGGGAAAGGGTCGGGGTCCATTGAGATTGTGGTGAATGGGAAATGGTAGGGGTCCATTGGGATTGTGGTGAATGGGAAAGGGTCGGGATCCATTGGGTTTGTGGTGAATGGGAAAGGGTAGGGGTCCTTTGGGATTGTGGTGAATGGGAAAGGGTCGGGGTCCATTGGGATTGTGGTGAATGGGAAAGGGTAGGTGTCCATTGAGATTGTGGTGAATGGGAAAGGGTCGGGGTCCATTGGGATTGTGGTGAATGGGAAAGGGTCGGGGTCCATTGGGATTGTGGTGAATGGGAAAGGGTCGGGGTCCATTGGGATTGTGGGGAATGGGAATGGGTCGGGGTCCATTGAGATTGTGGTGAATGGGAAAGGGTCGGGGTCCATTGGGATTGTGGTGAATGGGAAAGGGTAGGGGTCCATTGGGATTGTGGTGAATGGGAAAGGGTCGGGGTCCATTGAGATTGTGGTGAATGGGAAAGGGTCGGGGTCCATTGGGATTGTGGTGAATGGGAAAGGGTAGGGGTCCTTTGAGATTGTGGTGAATGGGAAAGAGTCAGGGTCCATTGAGATTGTGGTGAATGGAGGTGAATGGGAAAAGGGTCGGGGTCCATTGGGATTGTGGTGAATGGAGGTGAATGGGAAAAGGGTCGGGGTCCATTGGGATTGTGGTGAATGGGAAAGGGTCGGGGTCCATTGGGATTGTGGTGAATGGGAAAAGGGTCGGGGTCCATTGGGATTGTGGTGAATGGGAAGGGGTCTGGGTCCATTGAGATTGTGGTGAATGGGAAAGGGTCGGGGTCCATTGGGATCGTGGTGAATGGGAAAGGGTCGGGGTCCATTGAGATTGTGGTGAATGGAGGTGAATGGGAAAAGGGTCGGGGTCCATTGAGATTGTGGTGAATGGGAAAGGGCCGGGGTCCATTGGGATTGTGGTGAATGGGAAAGGGTCGGGGTCCATTGGGATTGTGGTGAATGGGAAAGGTTCGGGGTCCATTGGGATTGTGGTGAATGGGAAAGGGTAGGGGTCCATTGAGATGGTGGTGAATGGAGGTGAATGGGAAAAGGGTAGGGGTCCATTGAGATTGTGGTGAGTGGAGGTGAATGGGAAAAGGGTCGGGGTCCATTGAGAGTGTGGTGAATGGGAAAGGGTCGGGGTCCACTGAGATTGTGGTGAATGGGAAAGGGTCGGTGTCCATTGAGATGGTGGTGAATGGGAAAGGGTCGGGGTCCATTGAGATTGTGGTGAATGGGAAAGGGTAGGGGTCCATTGAGATTGTGGTGAATGGGAAAGGGTAGGGGTCCATTGAGATTGTGGTGAATGGGAAAGGGTCGGGGTCCATTGGGATTGTGGTGAATGGGAAAGGGTCGGGGTCAATTGGGATTGTGGTGAATTGGAAAATGTTCGGGGTCCATTGGGATTGCGGTGAATGGGAAAAGGGTTGGTGTCCATTGGGATTGTGGTGAATGGAGGTGAATGGGAAAAGGGTAGGGGTCCATTGAGATTGTGGTGAATGGAGGTGAATGGGAAAAGGGTAGGGGTCCTTTGAGATTGTGGTGAATGGAGGTGAATGGGAAAAGGGTCGGGGTCCATTGGGATTGTGGTGAATGGGAAAGGGTCGGGGTCCATTGAGATTGTGGTGAATGGGAAAGGGTCGGGGTCCATTGGGATTGTGGTGAATGGGAAAGGGTCGGGGTCCATTGGGATTGTGGTGAATGGGAAAGGGTCGGCGTCCATTGGGATTGTGGTGAATGGGAAAGGGTAGGGGTCCTTTGGGATTGTGGTGAATGGGAAAGGGTCGGGGTCCATTGGGATTGTGGTGAATGGGAAAGGGTAGGGGTCCTTTGAGATTGTGGTGAATGGGAAAGGGTCGGGGTCCATTGGGATTGTGGTGAATGGGAAAGGGTCGGGGTCCATTGGGATTGTGGTGAATGGGAAAGGGTCGGGGTCCATTGGGATTGTGGGGAATGGGAATGGGTCGGGGTCCATTGAGATTGTGGTGAATGGGAAAGGGTCGGGGTCCATTGGGATTGTGGTGAATGGGAAAGGGTCGGGGTCCATTGAGAGTGTGGTGAATGGGAAAGGGTCGGGGTCCACTGAGATTGTGGTGAATGGGAAAGGGTCGGTGTCCATTGAGATGGTGGTGAATGGGAAAGGGTCGGGGTCCATTGAGATTGTGGTGAATGGGAAAGGGTAGGGGTCCATTGAGATTGTGGTGAATGGGAAAGGGTAGGGGTCCATTGAGATTGTGGTGAATGGGAAAGGGTCGGGGTCCATTGGGATTGTTGTGAATGGGAAAGGGTCGGGGTCCATTGAGATTGTGGTGAATGGGAAAGGGTCGGGGTCCATTGGGATTGTGGTGAATGGGAAAGGGTCGGGGTCAATTGGGATTGTGGTGAATGGGAAAGGGTAGGGGTCCATTGAGATTGTGGTGAATGGGAAAGGGTAGGGGTCCATTGAGATTGTGGTGAATGGGAAAGGGTCGGGGTCCATTGGGATTGTGGTGAATGGGAAAGGGTCTGGGTCAATTGGGATTGTGGTGAATTGGAAAATGTAGTGAATGGAGGTGAATGGGAAAAGGGTCGGGGTCCATTGGGATTGTGGTGAATGGGAAAGGGTCGGGGTCCATTGGGATTGTGGTGAATGGGAAAAGGGTCGGGGTCCATTGGGATTGTGGTGAATGGGAAAGGGTCTGGGTCCATTGAGATTGTGGTGAATGGGAAAGGGTCGGGGTCCATTGGGATTGTGGTGAATGGGAAAGGGTCGGGGTCCATTGAGATTGTGGTGAATGGAGGTGAATGGGAAAAGGGTCGGGGTCCATTGAGATTGTGGTGAATGGGAAAGGGTCGGGGTCCATTGGGATTGTGGTGAATGGGAAAGGGTCGGGGTCCATTGGGCTTGTGGTGAATGGGAAAGGGTCGGGGTCCATTGGGATTGTGGTGAATGGGAAAGGGTAGGGGTCCATTGAGATGGTGGTGAATGGAGGTGAATGGGGAAAGGGTAGGGGTCCATTGAGATTGTGGTGAGTGGAGGTGTTTGGGAAAAGGGTCGGGGTCCATTGAGAGTGTGGTGAATGGGAAAGGGTCGGGGTCCACTGAGATTGTGGTGAATGGGAAAGGGTCGGGGTCCATTGAGATTGTGGTGAATGGGAAAGGGTCGGGGTCCATTGAGATGGTGGTGAATGGAAGTGAATGGGAAAGGGTAGGGGTCCATTGAGATTGTGGTGAATGGGAAAGGGTCGGGGTCCATTGGGATTGCGGTGAATGGGAAAGGGTCGGGGTCCATTGAGATTGTGGTGAATGGGAAAGGGTCGGGGTCCATTGGGATTGTGGTGAATTGGAAAAGGTTCGGGGTCCATTGGGATTGTGGTGAATGGGAAAAGGGTCGGGGTCCATTGGGATTGTGGTGAATGGAGGTGAATGGGAAAAGGGTAGGGGTCCATTGAGATTGTGGTGAATGGAAGTGAATGGGAAAAGGATCGGGGTCCATTGGGATTGTGGTGAATGGAGGTGAATGGGAAAAGGGTAGGGGTCCATTGGGATTGTGGTGAATGGAGGTGAATGGGAAAAGGGTAGGGGTCCTTCGAGATTGTGGTGAATGGAGGTGAATGGGAAAAGGGTAGGGGTCCTTTGAGATTGTGGTGAATGGAGGTGAATGGGAAAAGGGTCGGGGTTCATTGAGATTGTGGTGAATGGGAAAGGGTCGGGGTCCATTGGGATTGTGGTGAATGGGAAAGGGTCGGGGTCCATTGAGATTGTGGTGAATGGGAAAGGGTCGGGGTCCATTGGGATTGTGGTGAATGGGAAAGGGTCGGGGTCCATTGAGATTGTGGTGAATGGGAAAGGGTCGGGGTTCATTGAGATTGTGGTGAATGGAGGTGAATGGCAAAGGGTCGGGGTCCATTGGGATTGTGGTGAATGGGAAAAGGGTCGGGGTCCATTGGGATTGTGGTGAATGGGAAAGGGTCGGGGTCCATTGGGATTGTGGTGAATGGGAAAGGGTCGGGGTCCATTGAGATTGTGGTGAATGGGAAAAGGGTCGGGGTCCATTGGGATTGTGGTGAATGGGAAAGGGTAGGGGTCCATTGGGATTGTCGTGAATGGAGGTGAATGGGAAAGGGTCGGGGTCCATTGGGATTGTGGTGAATGGGAAAGTGTCGGGGTCCATTGGGATTGTGGTGAATGGGAAATGGTCGGGGCCCATTGGGATTGTGGTGAATGGGAAAGGGTCGGGGTCCACTGAGATTGTGGTGACTGGGAAAGGGTCGGGGTCCATTGAGATTGTGGTGAATGGGAAAGGGTCGGGGTCCATTGAGATGGTGGTGAATGGGAAAGTGTCGGGGTCCATTGAGATTGTGGTGAATGGGAAAGGGTTGGGGTCCATTGGGATTGTGGTGAATGGGAAAGGGTCGGGGTCCATTGGGATTGTGGTGAATTGGAAAAGGGTCGGGGTCCATTGGGATTGTGGTGAATGGAGGTGTATGGGAAAAGGGTAGGGGTCCATTGAGATTGTGGTGAATGGAGGTGAATGGGAAAAGGGTCGGGGTCCATTGGGATTGTGGTGAATGGAGGTGAATGGGAAAAGGGTAGGAGTCCTTCGAGATTGTGGTGAATGGAGGTGAATGGGAAAAGGGTAGGGGTCCATTGAGATTGTGGTGAATGGAGGTGAATGGGAAAAGGGTAGGGGTCCTTTGATATTGTGGTGAATGGGAAAGGGTCGGGGTCCATTGAGATTGTGGTGAATGGAGGTGAATGGGAAAAGGGTCGGGGTCCATTGAGATTGTGGTGAATGGGAAAGGGTCGGGGTCCTTTGAGATTGTGGTGAATGGGAAAGGGTAGGGGTCCATTGTGATTGTGGTGAATGGGAAAGTGTCGGGGTCCATTGGGATTGTGGTGAATGGAGGTGAATGGGAAAGGGTCGGGGTCCATTGGGATTGTGGTGAATGGGAAAGGGTCGGGGTCCATTGGGATTGTGGTGAATGGGAAAGGGTCGGGGTCCATTGAGATTGTGGTGAATGGAGGTGAATGGGAAAGGGTCGGGGTCCATTGGGATTGTGGTGAATGGGAAAGGGTCGGGGTCCATTGGGATTGTGGTGAATGGGAAAGGGTCGGGGTCCATTGAGATTGTGGTGAATGGGAAAGGGTCGGGGTCCATTGGGATTGTGGTGAATGGGAAAGGGTCGGGGTCCATTGAGATTGTGGTGAATGGGAAAGGGTCGGGGTTCATTGAGATTGTGGTGAATGGAGGTGAATGGCAAAGGGTCGGGGTCCATTGGGATTGTGGTGAATGGGAAAAGGGACGGGGTCCATTGGGATTGTGGTGAATGGGAAAGGGTCGGGGTCCATTGGGATTGTGGTGAATGGGAAAGGGTCGGGGTCCATTGAGATCGTGGTGAATGGGAAAAGGGTCGGGGTCCATTGGGATTGTGGTGAATGGGAAAGGGTAGGGGTCCATTGGGATTGTCGTGAATGGAGGTGAATGGGAAAGGGTCGGGGTCCATTGGGATTGTGGTGAATGGGAAAGTGTCGGGGTCCATTGGGATTGTGGTGAATGGGAAATGGTCGGGGCCCATTGGGATTGTGGTGAATGGGAAAGGGTCGGGGTCCACTGAGATTGTGGTGACTGGGAAAGGGTCGGGGTCCATTGAGATTGTGGTGAATGGGAAAGGGTCGGGGTCCATTGAGATGGTGGTGAATGGGAAAGTGTCGGGGTCCATTGAGATTGTGGTGAATGGGAAAGGGTTGGGGTCCATTGGGATTGTGGTGAATGGGAAAGGGTCGGGGTCCATTGGGATTGTGGTGAATTGGAAAAGGGTCGGGGTCCATTGGGATTGTGGTGAATGGAGGTGTATGGGAAAAGTGTAGGGGTCCATTGAGATTGTGGTGAATGGAGGTGAATGGGAAAAGGGTCGGGGTCCATTGGGATTGTGGTGAATGGAGGTGAATGGGAAAAGGGTAGGAGTCCTTCGAGATTGTGGTGAATGGAGGTGAATGGGAAAAGGGTAGGGGTCCATTGAGATTGTGGTGAATGGAGGTGAATGGGAAAAGGGTAGGGGTCCTTTGATATTGTGGTGAATGGGAAAGGGTCGGGGTCCATTGAGATTGTGGTGAATGGAGGTGAATGGGAAAAGGGTCGGGGTCCATTGAGATTGTGGTGAATGGGAAAGGGTCGGGGTCCTTTGAGATTGTGGTGAATGGGAAAGGGTAGGGGTCCATTGTGATTGTGGTGAATGGGAAAGTGTCGGGGTCCATTGGGATTGTGGTGAATGGAGGTGAATGGGAAAGGGTCGGGGTCCATTGGGATTGTGGTGAATGGGAAAGGGTCGGGGTCCATTGGGATTGTGGTGAATGGGAAAGGGTCGGGGTCCATTGAGATTGTGGTGAATGGAGGTGAATGGGAAAGGGTCGGGGTCCATTGGGATTGTGGTGAATGGGAAAGGGTAGGGGTCGATTGGGATTGTGGTGAATGGGAAAGGGTCGGGGTTCATTGAGATTGTGGTGAATGGAGGTGAATGGGAAAGGGCCGGGGTCCATTGGGATTGTGGTGAATGGTAAAAAGGGTCGGGGTCCATTGGGATTGTGGTGAATGGGAAAGGGTAGGGGTCCATTGGGATTGTGGTGAATGGGAAAGCGTCGGGGTCCATTGGGATTGTGGTGAATGGGAAAGGGTCGGGGTCCATTGAGATTGTGGTGAATGGGAAAACGGTCGGGGTCCATTGGGATTGTGGTGAATGGGAAAGGGTAGGGGTCCATTGGGATTGTGGTGAATGGAGGTGAATGGGAAAGGGTCGGGGTCCATTGGGATTGTGGTGAATGGGAAAGTGTCGGGGTCCATTGAGATTGTGGTGAAGGGGAAAGGTTCGGGGCCCATTGGGATTGTGGTGAATGGGAAAGGGTCGGGGTCCATTGAGATTGTGGTGAATGGAGGTGAATGGGAAAGGGTCGGGGTCCATTGAGATTGTGGTGAATGGGAAAGGGTAGGGGTCGATTGGGATTGTGGTGAATGGGAAAGGGTCGGGGTCCATTGGGATTGTGGTGAATGGGAAAGGGTTGGGGTCCATTGAGATTGTGGTGAATGGGAAAGGGTCGGGGTCCATTGAGATTGTGGTGAATGGGAAAGGGTCGGTGTCCATTGGGATTGTGGTGAATGGGAAAGGGTCGGGGTCCATTGAGATTGTGGTGAATGGAGGTGAATGGGAAAGGGTCGGGGTCCATTGGGATTGTGGTGAATGGGAAAGGGTAGGGGTCGATTGGGATTGTGGTGAATGGGAAAGGGTCGGGGTTCATTGAGATTGTGGTGAATGGAGGTGAATGGGAAAGGGTCGGGGTCCATTGGGATTGTGGTGAATGGTAAAAAGGGTCGGGGTCCATTGGGATTGTGGTGAATGGGAAAGGGTAGGGGTCCATTGGGATTGTGGTGAATGGGAAAGGGTCGGGGTCCATTGGGATTGTGGTGAATGGGAAAGGGTCGGGGTCCATTGAGATTGTGGTGAATGGGAAAAGGGTCGGGGTCCATTGGGATTGTGGTGAATGGGAAAGGGTAGGGGTCCATTGGGATTGTGGTGAATGGAGGTGAATGGGAAAGGGTCGGGGTCCATTGGGATTGTGGTGAATGGGAAAGTGTCGGGGTCCATTGAGATTGTGGTGAAGGGGAAAGGTTCGGGGCCCATTGGGATTGTGGTGAATGGGAAAGGGTCGGGGTCCATTGGGATTGTGGTGAATGGAGGTGAATGGGAAAGGGGCGGGGTGCATTGAGATTGTGGTGAATGCGAAAGGGTTGGGGTCCATTGAGATTGTGGTGAATGGGAAAGGGTCGGGGTCCATTGGGACTGTGGTGAATGGGAAAGGGTCGGGGTCCATTGGGATTGTGGTGAATGGGAAAGGGTCGGGTTCCATTGGGATTGTGGTGAATGGGAAAGGGTCGGGGTCCATTGAGATTGTGGTGAATGGGAAAGGGTCGGGGTCCATTGAGATTGTGGTGAATTGGGAAAGGGGAGGGGTCCATTGGGATTGTGGTGAATGGGAAAGGGTCGGGGTCCATTGGGATTGTGGTGAATGGTAAAGAGTAGGGGTCCATTGGGATTGTGGTGAATGGGAAAGGGTAGGGGTCCATTGAGATTGTGGACAATGGGAAAGGTTCGGGGTCCATTGGGATTGTGGACAATGGGAAAGGGTCAGGGTCCATTGGGATTGTGGTGAATGGGAAAGTGGCGGGGTCCATTGGGATTGTGGTGAATGGGAAAGCGTCGGGGTCCATTGGGATTGTGGAAAATGGGAAAGGGTAGGGGTCCATTGAGAATGTGGAAAATGGGAAAGGGTAGGGGCCCATTGGGATTGTGGTGAATGGGAAAGGGTCGGGGTCCATTGGGATTGTGGTGAATGGGAAAGGGTCGGGGTCCATTGGGATTGTGGTGAATGGGAAAGGGTCGGGGTCCATTGAGATGGTGGTGAATGGGAAAGGGTCGGGGTCCATTGGGATTGTGGTGAATGGGAAAGGGACGGGGTCCATTGAGATGGTGGTGAATGGAAGTGAATGGGAAAGGGTAGGGGTCCATTGAGATTGTGGTGAATGGGAAAGGGTCGGGGTCCATTGGGATTGTGGTGAATGGGAAAGGGTCGGGGTCCATTGAGATTGTGGTGAATGGGAAAGGGTCGGGGTCCATTGGGATTGTGGTGAATGGGAAAGGGTCGGGGTCCATTGGGATTGTGGTGAATTGGAAAAGGTTCGGGGTCCATTGGGATTGTGGTGAATGGGAAAAGGGTCGGGGTCCATTGGGATTGTGGTGAATGGAGGTGAATGGGAAAAGGGTAGGGGTCCATTGAGATTGTGGTGAATGGAGGTGAATGGGAAAAGGGTCGGGGTCCATTGGGATTGTGGTGAATGGAGGTGAATGGGAAAAGGGTAGGGGTCCATTGGGATTGTGGTGAATGGAGGTGAATGGGAAAAGGGTAGGGGTCCTTCGAGATTGTGGTGAATGGAGGTGAATGGGAAAAGGGTAGGGGTCCTTTGAGATTGTGGTGAATGGAGGTGAATGGTAAAAGGGTCGGGGTCCATTGAGATTGTGGTGAATGGGAAATGGTCGGGGTCCATTGAGATTGTGGTGAATGGGAAAGGGTCGGGGTCCATTGAGATTGTGGTGAATGGAGGTGAAAGGGAAAGGGTCGGGGTCCATTGGGATTGTGGTGAATGGAGGTGAATGGGAAAGGGTCGGGGTCCATTGGGATTGTGGTGAATGGGAAAGGGTCGGGGTCCATTGGGATTGTGGTGAATGGGAAAGGGTCGGGGTCCATTGAGATTGTGGTGAATGGGAAAGGGTCGGGGTTCATTGGGATTGTGGTGAATGGGAAAGGGTCGGCGTCCATTGGGATTGTGGTGAATGGGAAAGGGTCGGGGTTCATTGAGATTGTGGTGAATGGAGGTGAATGGGAAAGGGTCGGGGTCCATTGGGTTTGTGGTGAATGGGAAAGGGTAGGGGTCCTTTGGGATTGTGGTGAATGGGAAAGGGTCGGGGTCCATTGGGATTGTGGTGAATGGGAAAGGGTAGGGGTCCATTGAGATTGTGGTGAATGGGAAAGGGTCGGGGTCCATTGGGATTGTGGTGAATGGGAAAGGGTCGGGGTCCATTGGGATTGTGGTGAATGGGAAAAGGTCGGGGTCCATTGGGATTGTGGGGAATGGGAATGGGTCGGGGTCCTTTGAGATTGTGGTGAATGGGAAAGGGTCGGGGTCCATTGGGATTGTGGTGAATGGGAAAGGGTAGGGGTCCTTTGGGATTGTGGTGAATGGGAAAGGGTCTGGGTCCATTGAGATTGTGGTGAATGGGAAAGGGTCGGGGTCCATTGGGATTGTGGTGAATGGGAAAGAGTCAGGGTCCATTGAGATTGTGGTGAATGGAGTTGAATGGGAAAAGGGTCGGGGTCCATTGGGATTGTGGTGAATGGAGGTGAATGGGAAAAGGGTCGGGGTCCATTGGGATTGTGGTGAATGGGAAAGAGTCGGGGTCCATTGGGATTGTGGTGAATGGGAAAAGGGTCGGGGTCCATTGGGATTGTGGTGAATGGGAAAGGGTCTGGGTCCATTGAGATTGTGGTGAATGGGAAAGGGTCGGGGTCCATTGGGATTGTGGTGAATGGGAAAGGGTCGGGGTCCATTGAGATTGTGGTGAATGGAGGTGAATGGGAAAAGGGTAGGGGTCCATTGAGATTGTGGTGAATGGAGGTGAATGGGAAAAGGGTCGGGGTCCATTGAGATTGTGGTGAATGGGAAAGGGTCGGGGTCCATTGGGATTGTGGTGAATGGAGGTGAATGGGAAAAGGGTAGGGGTCCATTGAGATTGTGGTGAATGGAGGTGAATGGGAAAAGGGTCGGGGTCCATTGGGATTGTGGTGAATGGAGGTGAATGGGAAAAGTGTAGGGGTCCATTGGGATTGTGGTGAATGGAGGTGAATGGGAAAAGGGTAGGGGTCCTTCGAGATTGTGGTGAATGGAGGTGAATGGGAAAAGGGTAGGGGTCCTTTGAGATTGTGGTGAATGGAGGTGAATGGGAAAAGGGTCGGGGTCCATTGAGATTGTGGTGAATGGGAAATGGTCGGGGTCCATTGAGATTGTGGTGAATGGGAAAGGGTCGGGGTCCATTGAGATTGTGGTGAATGGAGGTGAAAGGGAAAGGGTCGGGGTCCATTGGGATTGTGGTGAATGGAGGTGAATGGGAAAGGGTCGGGGTCCATTGGGATTGTGGTGAATGGGAAAGGGTCGGGGTCCATTGGGATTGTGGTGAATGGGAAAGGGTCGGGGTCCATTGAGATTGTGGTGAATGGGAAAGGGTCGGGGTTCATTGGGATTGTGGTGAATGGGAAAGGGTCGGCGTCCATTGGGATTGTGGTGAATGGGAAAGGGTCGGGGTTCATTGAGATTGTGGTGAATGGAGGTGAATGGGAAAGGGTCGGGGTCCATTGGGTTTGTGGTGAATGGGAAAGGGTAGGGGTCCTTTGGGATTGTGGTGAATGGGAAAGGGTCGGGGTCCATTGGGATTGTGGTGAATGGGAAAGGGTAGGGGTCCATTGAGATTGTGGTGAATGGGAAAGGGTCGGGGTCCATTGGGATTGTGGTGAATGGGAAAGGGTCGGGGTCCATTGGGATTGTGGTGAATGGGAAAAGGTCGGGGTCCATTGGGATTGTGGGGAATGGGAATGGGTCGGGGTCCATTGAGATTGTGGTGAATGGGAAAGGGTCGGGGTCCATTGGGATTGTGGTGAATGGGAAAGGGTAGGGGTCCATTGAGATTGTGGTGAATGGGAAAGAGTCAGGGTCCATTGAGATTGTGGTGAATGGAGTTGAATGGGAAAAGGGTCGGGGTCCATTGGGATTGTGGTGAATGGAGGTGAATGGGAAAAGGGTCGGGGTCCATTGGGATTGTGGTGAATGGGAAAGGGTCGGGGTCCATTGGGATTGTGGTGAATGGAGGTGAATGGGAAAAGGGTAGGGGTCCATTGAGATTGTGGTGAATGGAGGTGAATGGGAAAAGGGTCGGGGTCCATTGGGATTGTGGTGAATGGAGGTGAATGGGAAAAGTGTAGGGGTCCATTGGGATTGTGGTGAATGGAGGTGAATGGGAAAAGGGTAGGGGTCCTTCGAGATTGTGGTGAATGGAGGTGAATGGGAAAAGGGTAGGGGTCCTTTGAGATTGTGGTGAATGGAGGTGAATGGGAAAAGGGTCGGGGTCCATTGAGATTGTGGTGAATGGGAAATGGTCGGGGTCCATTGAGATTGTGGTGAATGGGAAAGGGTCGGGGTCCATTGAGATTGTGGTGAATGGAGGTGAAAGGGAAAGGGTCGGGGTCCATTGGGATTGTGGTGAATGGAGGTGAATGGGAAAGGGTCGGGGTCCATTGGGATTGTGGTGAATGGGAAAGGGTCGGGGTCCATTGGGATTGTGGTGAATGGGAAAGGGTCGGGGTCCATTGAGATTGTGGTGAATGGGAAAGGGTCGGGGTTCATTGGGATTGTGGTGAATGGGAAAGGGTCGGCGTCCATTGGGATTGTGGTGAATGGGAAAGGGTCGGGGTTCATTGAGATTGTGGTGAATGGAGGTGAATGGGAAAGGGTCGGGGTCCATTGGGTTTGTGGTGAATGGGAAAGGGTAGGGGTCCTTTGGGATTGTGGTGAATGGGAAAGGGTCGGGGTCCATTGGGATTGTGGTGAATGGGAAAGGGTAGGGGTCCATTGAGATTGTGGTGAATGGGAAAGGGTCGGGGTCCATTGGGATTGTGGTGAATGGGAAAGGGTCGGGGTCCATTGGGATTGTGGTGAATGGGAAAAGGTCGGGGTCCATTGGGATTGTGGGGAATGGGAATGGGTGGGGGTCCATTGAGATTGTGGTGAATGGGAAAGGGTCGGGGTCCATTGGGATTGTGGTGAATGGGAAAGGGTAGGGGTCCATTGAGATTGTGGTGAATGGGAAAGAGTCAGGGTCCATTGAGATTGTGGTGAATGGAGTTGAATGGGAAAAGGGTCGGGGTCCATTGGGATTGTGGTGAATGGAGGTGAATGGGAAAAGGGTCGGGGTCCATTGGGATTGTGGTGAATGGGAAAGGGTCGGGGTCCATTGGGATTGTGGTGAATGGGAAAAGGGTCGGGGTCCATTGGGATTGTGGTGAATGGGAAAGGGTCTGGGTCCATTGAGATTGTGGTGAATGGGAAAGGGTCGGGGGTCCATTGGGATTGTGGTGAATGGGAAAGGGTCGGGGTCCATTGAGATTGTGGTGAATGGAGGTGAATGGGAAAAGGGTCGGGGTCCATTGAGATTGTGGTGAATGGGAAAGGGTCGGGGTCCATTGGGATTGTGGTGAATGGGAAAGGGTCGGGGTCCATTGGGATTGTGGTGAATGGGAAAGGTTTGGGGTCCATTGGGATTGTGGTGAATGGGAAAGGGTAGGGGTCCATTGAGATGGTGGTGAATGGAGGTGAATGGGAAAAGGGTAGGGGTCCATTGAGATTGTGGTGAGTGGAGGTGAATGGGAAAAGTGTCGGGGTCCATTGAGAGTGTGGTGAATGGGAAAGGGTCGGGGTCCACTGAGATTGTGGTGAATGGGAAAGGGTCGGGGTCCATTGAGATTGTGGTGAATGGGAAAGGGTCGGGGTCCATTGAGATGGTGGTGAATGGAAGTGAATGGGAAAGGGTAGGGGTCCATTGAGATTGTGGTGAATGGGAAAGGGTAGGGGTCCATTGAGATTGTGGTGAATGGGAAAGGTTCGAGGTCCATTGAGATTGTGGTGAATGGGAAAGGGTCGGGGTCCATTGAGATTGTGGTGAATGGGAAAGGGTCGGGGTCCATTGAGATTGTGGTGAATGGGAAAGGGTCGAGGTCCATTGAGATTGTGGTGAATGGGAAAGGGTCGGGGTCCATTGGGATTGTGGTGAATGGGAAAGGGTCGGGGTCCATTGTGATTGTGGTGAATGGGAAAGGGTCGGGGTCCATTGGGATTGTGGTGAATGGGAAAGGGTCGGGGTCCATTGGGATTGTGGTGAATTGGAAAGGGTCGGGGTCCATTGGGATTGTGGTGAATGGAGGTGAATGAGAAAAGGGTCGGGCTCCATTGAGATTGTGGTGAATGGAGGTGAATGGGAAAAGGGTCGGGGTCCATTGAAATTGTGGTGAATGGGAAAGGGTCGGGGTCCATTGGGATTGTGGTGAATGGGAAAGGGTCGGGGTCCATTGGGATTGCGGTGAATGGGAAAGGGTAGGGGTCCATTGATATTGTGGTGAATGGGAAAGGGTCGGGGTCCATTGAGATGGTGGTGAATGGGAAAGGGTCGGGGTCCATTGGGATTGTTGTGAATGGGAAAGGGTCGGGGTCCATTGAGATTGTGGTGAATGGGAAAGGGTCGGGGTCCATTGGGATTGCGGTGAATGGCAAAGGGTAGGGGTCCATTGGGATTGTGGTGAATGGGAAAGGGTCGGGGTCCATTGAGATTGTGGTGAATGGGAAAGGGTCGGGGTCCATTGGGATTGTGGTGAATGGGAAAGGGTCGGGGTCCATTGAGATTGTGGTGAATGGGAAAGTGTCGGGGTCCATTGGGATTGCGGTGAATGGGAAATGGTAGGGGTCCCTTGATATTGTGGTGAATGGGAAAGGGTCGGGGTCCATTGAGATTGTGGTGAATGGGAAAGGGTCGGGGTCCATTGGGATTGTGGTGAATGGAGGTGAATGTGAAAAGGGTCGGGGTCCATTGAGATTGTGGTGAATGGGAAAAGGGTCGGGGTCCATTGAAATTGTGGTGAATGGGAAAGGGTCGGGGTCCATTGGGATTGTGGTGAATGGGAAAGGGTCTGGGTCCATTGGGATTGCGGTGAATGGGAAAGGGTCGGGGTCCATTGTGATTGTGGTGAATGGGAAAGGGTCGGGGTCCATTGAGATTGTGGTGAATGGGAAAGGGTCGGGGTCCATTGGGATTGTGGTGAATGGGAAAGGGTCGGGGTCCATTGGGATTGCGGTGAATGGGAAAGGGTCGGGGTCCATTGAGATTGTGGTGAATGGGAAAGGGTCGGGGTCCATTGAGATTGTGGTGAATGGGAAAGGGTCGGGGTCCATCGGGATTGTGGTGAATGGGAAAGGGTCGGGGTCCATTGAGATTGTGGTGAATGGAGGTCAATGGGAAAAGGGTCGGGGTACATTGAGATTGTGGTGAATGGGAAAGGGTCGGGGTCCATTGGGATTGCGGTGAATGGGAAAGGGTCGGGGTCCATTGGGATTGTGGTGAATGGGAAAGGGTCGGGGTCCATTGGGATTGTGGTGAATGGGAAATTGTAGGGGTCCATTGAGATGGTGGTGAATGGAGGTGAATGGGAAAAGGGTAGGCGTCCATTGAGATTGTGGTGAATGGAGGTGAATGGGAAAAGGGTCGGGGTCCATTGAGATTGTGGTGAATGGGAAAGGGTTGGGGTCCATTGAGATTGTGGTGAATGGGAAAGGGTCGGTGTCCATTGAGATTGTTGTGAATGGGAAAGTGTCGGGGTCCATTGAGATGGTGGTGAATGGAGGTGAATGGGAAAGGGTAGGGGTCCATTGAGATTGTGGTGAATGGGAAAGGGTCGGGGTCTATTGAGATGGTGGTGAAGGGAGGTGAATGGGAAAGGGTCGGGGTCCATTGAGATTGTGGTGAATGGGAAAGGGTCGGGGTCCATTGGGATTGTGGTGAATGGGAAAGGGTCGGGGTCCATTGGGATTGTGTTGAATGGAGGCGAATGGGAAAGGGTCGGGGTCCATTGCGATTGTGGTGAATGGGAAAGGGTCGGCGTCCATTGAGATTGTGGTGAATGGGAAAGGGTAGGGGTCCATTGGGATTGTGGTGAATGGGAAAGGGTCGGGGTCCATTGGGATTGTGGTGAATGGAGGTGAATGGGAAAGGGTCGGGGTCCATTGGGATTGTGGTGAATGGGAAAGGGTCGGGGTCCATTGGGATTGTGGTGAATGGGAAAGGGTCGGGGTCCATTGAGATTGTGGTGAATGGAGGTGAATGGGAAAGGGTCGGGGTCCATTGCGATTGTGGGGAATGGGAAAGGGTCGGGGTCCATTGGGATTGTGGTGAATGGGAAAGGGTCGGGGTCCATTGGGATTGTGGTGAATGGGAAAAGGGTCGGGGTCCATTGAGATTGTGGTGAATGGGAAAGGGTCGGGGTCCATTGGGATTGTGGTGAATGGGAAAGGGTCGGGGTGCATTGGGATTGTGGTGAATGGGAAAGGGTCGGGGTCCATTGGGATTGTGGTGAATTGGAAAGGGGCGGGGTCCATTGGGATTGTGGTGAATGGAGGTGAATGAGAAAAGGGTCGGGGTCCATTGAGATTGTGGTGAATGGGAAAGGGTCGGGGTCCATTGAAATTGTGGTGAATGGGAAAGGGTCGGGGTCCATTGGGATTGTGGTGAATGGGAAAGGGTTGGGGTCCATTGGGATTGTGGTGAATGGGAAAGGGTAGGGGTCCATTGAGATTGTGGTGAATGGGAAAGGGTCGGGGTCCATTGAGATTGTGGTGAATGGGAAAGGGTCGGGGTCCATTGGGATTGTGGTGAATGGGAAAGGGTCGGGGTCCATTGGGATTGTGGTGAATGGGAAAGGGTCGGGTCCATTGTGATTGTGGTGAATGGGAAAGGGTCGGGGTCCATTGGGATTGTGGTGAATGGGAAAGGGTCGGGGTCCATTGGGATTGTGGTGAATGGAGGTGAATGTGAAAAGGGTCGGGGTCCATTGAGATTGTGGTGAATGGAGGTGAATGGGAAAAGGGTCGGGGTCCATTGAAATTGTGGTGAATGGGAAAGGGTCGGGGTCCATTGGGATTGTGGTGAATGGGAAAGGGTCGGGGTCCATTGGGATTGCGGTGAATGGGTAAGGGTGGGGGTCCATTGAGATTGTGGTGAATGGGAAAGGGTCGGGGTCCATTGAGATTGTGGTGAATGGGAAAGGGTCGGGATCCATTGGGATTGTGGTGAATGGAGGTGAATGGGAAAGGGTCGGGGTCCATTGGGATTGTGGTGAATGGAGGTGAATGAGAAAAGGGTCGGCGTCCATTGAGATTGTGGTGAATGGAGGTGAATGGGAAAAGGGTCGGGGTCCATTGAAATTGTGGTGAATGGGAAAGGGTCGGGGTCCATTGGGATTGTGGTGAATGGGAAAGTGTCGGGGTCCATTGGGATTGCGGTGAATGGGAAAGGGTCGGGGTCCATTGAGATTGTGGTGAATGGGAAAGGGTGGGGGTCCATTGACATTGTGGTGAATGGGAAAGGGTCGGGGTCCATTGGGATTGTGGTGAATGGGAAAGGGTTTGGGTCCATTGAGATTGTGGTGAATGGAGGTGAATGGGAAAAGGGTCGGGGTCCATTGAGATTGTGGTGAATGGGAAAGGGTCGGGGTCCATTGGGATTGTGGTGAATGGGAAAGGGTCGGGGTCCTTTGGGATTGTGGTGAATGGGAAAGGGTCGGGGTCCATTGGGATTGTGGTGAATGGGAAAGGGTAGGGGTCCATTGAGATGGTGGTGAATGGAGGTGAATGGGAAAAGGGTAGGGGTCCATTGAGATTGTGGTGAATGGAGGTGAATGGGAAAAGGGTCGGGGTCCATTGAGATTGTGGTGAATGGGAAAGGGTCGGGGTCCATTGAGATTGTGGTGAATGGGAAAGGGTCGGGGTCCATTGAGATTGTGGTGAATGGGAAAGGGTCGGGGTCCATTGAGATGGTGGTGAATGGAGGTGAATGGGAAAGGGTAGGGGTCCATTGAGATTGTGGTGAATGGGAAAGGGTCGGGGTCCATTGGGATTGTGGTGAATGGGAAAGGGTCGGGGTCCATTGAGATTGTGGTGAATGGGAAAAGGGTCGGGGTCCATTGGGATTGTGGTGAATGGAGGTGAATGGGAAAAGGGCAGGGGTCCATTGGGATTGTGGTGAATGGGAAAGGGTCGGGGTCCATTGGGATTGTGGTGAATGGGAAAGGGTCGGGGTCCATTGAGATTGTGGTGAATGGGAAAGGGTCGGGGTCCATTGGGATTGGGATGAATGGGAAAGGGACGGGGTCCATTGGGATTGTGGTGAATGGGAAAGCGTCGGGGTCCATTGGGATTGTGGTGAATGGGAAAGGGTCGGGGTCCATTGGGATTGTGGTGAATGGGAAAGGGTAGGGGTCCATTGAGATTGTGGTGAATGCGAAAGGGTAGGGGTCCATTGAGATTGTGGTGAATGGGAAAGGGTCAGGGTCCATTGGGATTGTGTTGAATGGGAAAGGGTCGGGGTCCATTGGGTTTGTGGTGAATGGGAAAAGGGTCGGGCTCCATTGGGATTGTGGTGAATGGGAAAGGGTAGGGGTCCATTGAGATTGTGGTGAATGGGAAAGGGTAGGGGTCCATTGGGATCGTGGTGAATGGGAAAGGGTCGGGGTCCATTGGGATTGTGGTGAATGGAGGTGAATGGGAAAGGGTCGGGGTCCATTGGGATTGTTGCGAATGGGAAAGGGTCGGGGTCCATTGGGATTGTGGTGAATGGGAAAAGGTTCGGGGTCCATTGGGATTGTGGTGAATGGGAAAGGGTCGGGGTCCGTTGAGATTGTGGTGAATGGGAAAGGGTAGGGGCCCATTGGGATTGTGGTGAATGGGAAAGGGTCGGGGTCCATTGGGATTGTGGTGAATGGTGGTGAATGGGAAAGGGTCGGGGTCCATTGGGATTGTGGTGAATGGGAAAGGGTCGGAGTCCATTGGTATTGTGGTGAATGGGAAAGGGTCGGGGTCCATTGAGATTGTGGTGAATGGAGGTGAATGGGAATGGTTCGGGGTCCATTGAGATTGTGGTGAATGGGAAAGGGTCGGGGTCCATTGGGATTGTGGGGAATGGGAAAGGGTCGGGGTCCATTGGGATTGTGGTGAATGGGAAAGGGTCGGGGTCCATTGGGATTGTGGTGAATGGAGGTGAATGGGAAAGGGTCGGGTCCATTGGGATTGTGGTGAATGGGAAAAGGTAGGGGTCCATTGAGATTGTGGTGAATGGGAAATGGTCGGGGCCCATTGGGATTGTGGTGAATGGGAAAATGTCGGGGTCCATTGGGATTGTGGTGAATGGAGGTGAATGTGAAAAGGGTCGGCGTCCATTGAGATTGTGGTGAATGGGAAAGGGTCGGGGTCCATTGGGATTGTGGTGAATGGGAAAGGGTCGGGGTCCATTGGGATTGTGGTGAATGGGAAAGGGTCGGGGTCCATTGGGATTGCGGTGAATGGGTAAGGGTCGGGGTCCATTGAGATTGTGGTGAATGGGAAAGGGTCGGGGTCCATTGAGATTGTGGTGAATGGGAAAGGGTCGGGGTCCATTGGGATTGTGGTGAATGGAGGTGAATGAGAAAAGGGTCGGCGTCCATTGAGATTGTGGTGAATGGAGGTGAATGGGAAAAGGGTCGGGGTCCATTGAAATTGTGGTGAATGGGAAAGGGTCGGGGTCCATTGGGATTGTGGTGAATGGGAACGTGTCGGGGTCCATTGGGATTGCGGTGAATGGGAAAGGGTCGGGGTCCATTGAGATTGTGGTGAATGGGAAAGGGTGGGGGTCCATTGACATTGTGGTGAATGGGAAAGGGTCGGGGTCCATTGGGATTGTGGTGAATGGGAAAGGGTTTGGGTCCATTGAGATTGTGGTGAATGGAGGTGAATGGGAAAAGGGTCGGGGTCCATTGAGATTGTGGTGAATGGGAAAGGGTCGGGGTCCATTGGGATTGTGGTGAATGGGAAAGGGTCGGGGTCCATTGGGATTGTGGTGAATGGGAAAGGGTCGGGGTCCATTGGGATTGTGGTGAATGGGAAAGGGTAGGGGTCCATTGAGATGGTGGTGAATGGAGGTGAATGGGATAAGGGTAGGGGTCCATTGAGATTGTGGTGAATGGAGGTGAATGGGAAAAGGGTCGGGGTCCATTGAGATTGTGGTGAATGGGAAAGGGTCGGGGTCCATTGAGATTGTGGTGAATGGGAAAGGGTCGGGGTCCATTGAGATTGTGGTGAATGGGAAAGGGTCGGGGTCCATTGAGATGGTGGTGTATGGAGGTGAATGGGAAAGGGTAGGGGTCCATTGGGATTGTGGTGAATGGAGGTGAATGGGAAAAGGGCAGGGGTCCATTGGGATTGTGGTGAATGGGAAAGGGTCGGGGTCCATTGAGATTGTGGTGAATGGGAAAGGGTCGGGGTCCATTGGGATTGGGATGAATGGGAAAGGGACGGGGTCCATTGGGATTGTGGTGAATGGGAAAGCGTCGGGGTCCATTGGGATTGTGGTGAATGGGAAAGGGTAGGGGTCCATTGGGATTGTGGTGAATGGGAAAGGGTCTGGGTCCATTGAGATTGTGGTGAATGGGAAAGGGTAGGGGTCCATTGGGATTGTGGTGAATGGGAAAGGGTCTGGGTCCACTGAGATTGTGGTGAATGGGAAAGGGTAGGGGTCCATTGGGATTGTGGTGAATGGGAAAGGGTCGGGGTCCATTGGGATTGTGGTGAATGGAGGTGAATGGGAAAGGGTCGGGGTCCATTGGGATTGTTGCGAATGGGAAAGGGTCGGGGTCCATTGGGATTGTGGTGAATGGGAAAAGGTTCGGGGTCCATTGGGATTGTGGTGAATGGGAAAGGGTCGGGGTCCGTTGAGATTGTGGTGAATGGGAAAGGGTAGGGGCCCATTGGGATTGTGGTGAATGGGAAAGGGTCGGGGTCCATTGGGATTGTGGTGAATGGAGGTGAATGGGAAAGGGTCGGGGTCCATTGGGATTGTGGTGAATGGGAAAGGGTCGGAGTCCATTGGTATTGTGGTGAATGGGAAAGGGTCGGGGTCCATTGAGATTGTGGTGAATGGAGGTGAATGGGAATGGTTCGGGGTCCATTGAGATTGTGGTGAATGGGAAAGGGTCGGTGTCCATTGGGATTGTGGGGAATGGGAAAGGGTCGGGGTCCATTGGGATTGTGGTGAATGGGAAAGGGTCGGGGTCCATTGGGATTGTGGTGAATGGAGGTGAATGGGAAAGGGTCGGGTCCATTGGGATTGTGGTGAATGGGAAAAGGTAGGGGTCCATTGAGATTGTGGTGAATGGGAAATGGTCGGGGCCCATTGGGATTGTGGTGAATGGGAAAGGGTCGGGGTCCATTGGGATTGTGGTGAATGGAGGTGAATGTGAAAAGGGTCGGGGTCCATTGAGATTGTGGTGAATGGGAAAGGGTCGGGGTCCATTGGGATTGTGGTGAATGGGAAAGGGTCGGGGTCCATTGGGATTGCGGTGAATGGGTAAGGGTCGGGGTCCATTGAGATTGTGGTGAATGGGAAAGGGTCGGGGTCCATTGAGATTGTGGTGAATGGGAAAGGGTCGGGGTCCATTGGGATTGTGGTGAATGGAGGTGAATGAGAAAAGGGTCGGCGTCCATTGAGATTGTGGTGAATGGAGGTGAATGGGAAAAGGGTCGGGGTCCATTGAAATTGTGGTGAATGGGAAAGGGTCGGGGTCCATTGGGATTGTGGTGAATGGGAACGTGTCGGGGTCCATTGGGATTGCGGTGAATGGGAAAGGGTCGGGGTCCATTGAGATTGTGGTGAATGGGAAAGGGTGGGGGTCCATTGACATTGTGGTGAATGGGAAAGGGTCGGGGTCCATTGGGATTGTGGTGAATGGGAAAGGGTTTGGGTCCATTGAGATTGTGGTGAATGGAGGTGAATGGGAAAAGGGTCGGGGTCCATTGAGATTGTGGTGAATGGGAAAGGGTCGGGGTCCATTGGGATTGTGGTGAATGGGAAAGGGTCGGGGTCCATTGGGATTGTGGTGAATGGGAAAGGGTCGGGGTCCATTGGGATTGTGGTGAATGGGAAAGGGTAGGGGTCCATTGAGATGGTGGTGAATGGTGGTGAATGGGATAAGGGTAGGGGTCCATTGAGATTGTGGTGAATGGAGATGAATGGGAAAAGGGTCGGGGTCCATTGAGATTGTGGTGAATGGGAAAGGGTCGGGGTCCATTGAGATTGTGGTGAATGGGAAAGGGTCGGGGTCCATTGAGATTGTGGTGAATGGGAAAGGGTCGGGGTCCATTGAGATGGTGGTGAATGGAGGTGAATGGGAAAGGGTAGGGGTCCATTGGGATTGTGGTGAATGGAGGTGAATGGGAAAAGGGCAGGGGTCCATTGGGATTGTGGTGAATGGGAAAGGGTCGGGGTCCATTGAGATTGTGGTGAATGGGAAAGGGTCGGGGTCCATTGGGATTGGGATGAATGGGAAAGGGACGGGGTCCATTGGGATTGTGGTGAATGGGAAAGCGTCGGGGTCCATTGGGATTGTGGTGAATGGGAAAGGGTCGGGGTCCATTGGGATTGTGGTGAATGGGAAAGGGTAGGGGTCCATTGAGATTGTGGTGAATGCGAAAGGGTAGGGGTCCATTGAGATTGTGGTGAATGGGAAAGGGTCAGGGTCCATTGGGATTGTGTTGAATGGGAAAGGGTCGGGGTCCATTGGGTTTGTGGTGAATGGGAAAAGGGTCGGGCTCCATTGGGATTGTGGTGAATGGGAAAGGGTCTGGGTCCATTGAGATTGTGGTGAATGGGAAAGGGTAGGGGTCCATTGGGATTGTGGTGAATGGGAAAGGGTCGGGGTCCATTGGGATTGTGGTGAATGGAGGTGAATGGGAAAGGGTCGGGGTCCATAGGGATTGTTGCGAATGGGAAAGGGTCGGGGTCCATTGGGATTGTGGTGAATGGGAAAAGGTTCGGGGTCCATTGGGATTGTGGTGAATGGGAAAGGGTCGGGATCCGTTGAGATTGTGGTGAATGGGAAAGGGTAGGGGCCCATTGGGATTGTGGTGAATGGGAAAGGGTCGGGGTCCATTGGGATTGTGGTGAATGGAGGTGAATGGGAAAGGGTCGGGGTCCATTGGGATTGTGGTGAATGGGAAAGGGTCGGAGTCCATTGGTATTGTGGTGAATGGGAAAGGGTCGGGGTCCATTGAGATTGTGGTGAATGGAGGTGAATGGGAATGGTTCGGGGTCCATTGAGATTGTGGTGAATGGGAAAGGGTCGGTGTCCATTGGGATTGTGGGGAATGGGAAAGGGTCGGGTTCCATTGGGATTGTGGTGAATGGGAAAGGGTCGGGGTCCATTGGGATTGTGGTGAATGGAGGTGAATGGGAAAGGGTCGGGTCCATTGGGATTGTGGTGAATGGGAAAAGGTAGGGGTCCATTGAGATTGTGGTGAATGGGAAATGGTCGGGGCCCATTGCGATTGTGGTGAATGGGAAAGGGTCGGGGTCCATTGAGATTGTGGTGAATGGGAAAGGGTAGGGGTCCATTGGGATTGTGGTGATTGGGAAAGGGTCGGGGTCCATTGGGATTGTGGTGAATGGGAAAGGGTCGGGGTCCATTGAGATTGTGGTGAATGGAGGTGAATGAGAAAAGGGTCGGGGTCCATTGGGATTGTGGTGAATGGAGGTGACTGGGAAAAGGGTCGGGGTCCATTGGGATTGTGGTGAATGGGAAAGGGTCGGGGTCCATTGGGATTGTGGTGAATGGGAAAAGGGTCGGGGTCCATTGGGATTGTGGTGAATGGGAAAGGGTCTGGGTCCATTGAGATTGTGGTGAATGGGAAAGGGTCGGGGTCCATTGAGATTGTGGTGAATGGGAAAGGGTCGGGGTACATTGGGATTGTGGTGAATGGCAAAGGGTCGGGGTCTATTGGGATTGTGGTGAATGGGAAAAGGGTCGCGGTCCATTGGGATTGTGGTGAATGGGAAAGGGTAGGGTTCCATTGGGATTGTGGTGAATGGAGGTGAATGGGAAAGGGTCGGGGTCCATTGGGATTGTGGTGAATGGGAAAGGGTCGGGGTCCATTGGGATTGTGGTGAATGGGAAAGGGTAGGGGTCCATTGAGGTTGTGGTGAATGGGAAAGTGTCGGGGCCCATTGGGATTGTGGTGAATGGGAAAGGGTCGGGGTCCATTTGGATTGTGGTGAATGGGAAAGGGTAGGGGTCCTTTGGGATTGTGGTGAATGGGAAAGGGTCGGGGTCCATTGGGATTGTGGTGAATGGGAAAGGGTAGGGGTCCATTGAGATTGTGGTGAATGGGAAAGTGTCGGGGTCCATTGGGATTGTGGTGAATGGGAAAGGGTCGGGGTCCATTGGGATTGTGGCGAATGGGAAAGGGTCGGTGTCCATTGGGATTGTGGGGAATGGGAAAGGGTCGGGGTCCATTGAGATTGTGGGGAATGGGAAAGGGTCGGGGTCCATTGGGGTTGTGGTGAATGGGAAAGGGTAGGGGTCCATTGAGATTGTGGTGAATGGGAAAGGGTCGGGGTCCATTGAGTTTGTGGTGAATGGAGGTGCTTGGGAAAAGGGTCGGGGTCCATTGGGATTGTGGTGAATGGAATTGAATGGGAAAAGGGTCGGGGTCCATTGGGATTGTGGTGAATGGGAAAGGGTCGGGGTCCATTCGGATTGTGGTGAATGGGAAAGGGTCGGGGTCCATTGAGATTGTGGTGAATGGGAAAGGGTAGGGGTCCATTGGGATTGTGCTGAATGGGAAAGGGTCGGGGTCCATTGGGATTGTGGTGAATGGAGGTGAATGGGAAAGGGTCGGGGTCCATTGGGATTGTGGTGAATGGGAAAGGGTAGGGTTCGATTGGGATTGTGGTGAATGGGAAAGGATCGGGGTTCATTGAGATTGTGGTGAATGGGAAAGGCTCGGGGTCCATTGAGATTGTGGTGAATGGGAAAGGGTAGGGGTCCATTGGGATTGTGGTGAATGGGAAAGGGTCGGGGTCCATTGGGATTGTGGTGAATGGAGGTGAATGGGAAAGTGTCGGGGTCCAATGGGATTGTGGTGATTGGGAAAGGGTCGGGGTCCATTGAGATTGTGGTGAATGGGAAAGTGTCGGGGTCCATTGAGATTGTGGTGAATGGAGGTGAATGGGAAAGGGTCGGGGTCCATTGGGATTGTCGTGAATGGGAAAGGGTAGGGGTCGATTGGGATTGTGGAGAATGGGAAAGGGTCGGGGTTCATTGAGATTGTGGTGAATGGAGGTGAATGGGAAAGGGTCGGGGTCCATTGGGATTGTGGTGAATGGGAAAGGGTCGGGGTCCATTGAGATTGTGGTCAATGGGAAAAGGGTCGGGGTCCATTGGGATTGTGGTGAATGGGAAAGTGTAGGGGTCCATTGGGATTGTGGTGAATGGAGGTGAATGGGAAAGGGTCGGGGTCCATTGGGATTGTGGTGAATGGGAAAGTGTCGGGGTCCATTGGGATTGTGGAGAATGGGAAAGGGTAGGGGTCCATTGAGATTGTGGTGAATGGGAAAGGGTAGGGGTCCATTGGGTTTGTGGTGAATGGGAAAGTTTCGGTGTCCATTGGGATTGTGGTGAATGGGAAAGGGTCGGGGTCCATTGAGATTGTGGTGAATTGGGAAAGGGGAGGGGTCCATTGGGATTGTGGTGAATGGGAAACTGTCGAGGTCCATTGGGATTGTGGTGAATGGGAAAGGGTCGGGGTCCATTGGGATTGTGGTGAATGGGAAAGGGTCGGGGTCCATTGGGATTGTGGTGAATGGGAAAGGGTAGGGGTCCATTGAGATTGTGGACAATGGGAAAGGGTCGGTGTCCATTGGGATTGTGGTGAATGGGAAAGGGTAGGGGTCCATTGGGATTGTGGACAATGGGAAAGGTTCAGGGTCCATTGGGATTGTGGTGAATGGGAAAGGGTCGGTGTCCATTGGGATTGTGGTGAATGGGAAAGGGTCGGTGTCCATTGGGATTGTGGAAAATGGGAAAGGGTAGGGGTCCATTGAGATTGTGGAAAATGGGAAAGGGTAGGGGTCCATTGGGATTGTAGTGAATGGGAAAGGGTCGGGGTCCATTGGGATTGTGGTGAATGGGAAAGGGTCGGGGTCCATTGGGATTGTGGTGAATGGGAAAGGGTCGGGGTCCATTTAGATGGTGGTGAATGGGAAAGGGTCGGGGTCCATTGAGATTGTGGAAAATGGGAAAGGGTAAGGGTCCATTGGGATTGTGGTGAATGGGAAAGGGTCTGGGTCCATTGAGATTGTGGAAAATGGGAAAGGGTCGGGGTCCATTGGGATTGTGGTGAATGGGAAAGGGTCGGGGTCCATTGGAGTTGTGGTGAATGGGAAAGGGTCGGGGTCCATTGAGATTGTGGTGAATGGGAAAGGGTCGGGGTCCATTGGGATTTTGGTGAATGGGAAAGTGTCGGGGTCCATTGAGATTGTGGTGAATGGGAAAGGGTCGGGGTCCATTGGGATTGTGATGAATGGGAAAGGGTCGGGGTCCATTGGGATTGTGGTGAATGGGAAAGGGTCGGGGTCCATTGGGATTGTGGTGAATGGGAAAGGGTCGGGGTACATTGGGATTGTGGTCAATGGGAAAGGGTAGGTGTCCTTTGGGATTGTGGTGAATGGGAAAGGGTCGGGGTCCATTGGGATTGTGGTGAATGGCAAAGGGTAGGGGTCCATTGAGATTGTTGTGAATGGGAAAGTGTCGGGGTCCATTGGGATTGTGGTGAATGGGAAAGGGTCGGGGTCCATTGGGATTGTGGTGAATGGGAAAGGATCGGGGTCCATTGGGATTGTGGTGAATGGGAAAGGGTCGGGGTCCATTGGGATTGTGGTGAATGGGAAAGGGTAGGGGTCCATTGAGATTGTGGTGAATGGGAAAGGGTCAGGGTCCATTGAGATTGTGGTGAATGGGAAAAGGGTCGGGGTCCATTGAGATTGTGGTGAATTGGTAAAGGGTCGGGGTCCATTGGGTTTGTGGTGAATGGAGGTGAATGGGAAAAGCGTCGGGGTCCATTGGGATTGTGGTGAATGGGAAAGGGTCGGGGTCCATTGGGATTGTGGTGAATGGGAAAAGGGTCGGGGTCCATTGGGATTGTGGTGAATGGGAAAGGGTCTGGGTCCATTGAGATTGTGGTGAATGGGAAACGGTAGGCGTCCATTGGGATTGTGGTGAATGGGAAAGGGTCGGGGTCCATTGGGATTGTGGTGAATGGGAAAGGGTCGGGGTCCATTGGGATTGTGGTGAATGGGAAAGGGTCGGGGTCCATTGGGATTGTGGTGAATGGGAAAAGGTTCGGGGTCCATTGGGATTGTGGTGAATGGGAAAGGGTCGGGATCCATTGAGATTGTGGTGAATGGGAAAGGGTCGGGGTCCATTGGGATTGTGGTGAATGGGAAAGTGTCGGGGTCCATTGGGATTGTGGTGAATGGAGGTGAATGGGAAAGGGTCGGGGTCCATTGGGATTGTGGTGAATGGGAAAGGGTCGGGGTCCGTTGGGATTGTGGTGAATGGGAAAGGGTCGGGGTCCATTGAGATTGTGGTGAATGGAGGTGAAAGGGAAAGGGTCAGGGTCCATTGAGATTGTGGTGAATGGGAAAGGGTAGGGGTCCATTGGGATTGTGGGGAATGGGAAATGGTCGGGGTCCGTTGGGATTGTGGTGAATGGGAAAGGGTCGGGGTCCATTGGGATTGTGGTGAATGGGAAAAAGGTCGGGGCCCATTGGGATTGTGGTGAATGAGAAAAGGGTCGGGGTCCATTGGAATTGTGGTGAATGGGAAAGGGTAGGGGTCCATTGGGATTGTGGTGAATGGAGGTGAATGGGAAAGGGTCGGGGTCCATTGAGATTGTGGTGAATGGGAAAGGGTCGGGGTCCATTGAGATTGTGGTGAATGGGAAAGGGTCGAGGTCCATTGAGATTGTGGTGAATGGGAAAGGGTCGGTGTCCATTGGGATTGTGGTGAATGGGAAAGGGTCGGGGTCCATTGGGATTGCGGTGAATGGGAAAGGGTCGGGGTCCATTGAGATTGTGGTGAATGGGAAAGGGTCGGGGTCCATTGGGATTGTGGTGAATGGGAAAGGGTCGGGGTCCATTGAGATTGTGGTGAATGGGAAAGGGTCGGGGTCCATTGAGATTGTGGTGAATGGGAAAGGGTCGGGGTCCATCGGGATTGTGGTGAATGGGAAAGGGTCGGGGTCCATTGAGATTGTGGTGAATGGAGGTGAATGGGAAAAGGGTCGGGGTACATTGAGATTGTGGTGAATGGGAAAGGGTCGGGGTCCATTGGGATTGTGGTGAATGGGAAAGGGTCGGGGTCCATTGGGATTGTGGTGAATGGGAAAGGGTCGGGGTCCATTGGGATTGTGGTGAATGGGAAAGGGTAGGGGTCCATTGAGATGGTGGTGAATGGAGGTGAATGGGAAAAGGTTAGGCGTCCATTGAGATTGTGGTGAATGGAGGTGAATGGCAAAAGGGTCGGGGTCCATTGAGATTGTGGTGAATGGGAAAGGGTCGGGGTCCATTGAGATTGTGGTGAATTGGAAAGGGTCGGGGTCCATTGAGATTGTGGTGAATGGGAAAGGGTCGGGGTCCATTGAGATGGTGGTGAATGGAGGTGAATGGGAAAGGGTAGGGGTCCATTGAGATTGTGGTGAATGGGAAAGGGTCGGGGTCTATTGAGATGGTGGTGAAGGGAGGTGAATGGGAAAGGGTCGGGGTCCATTGAGATTGTGGTGAATGGGAAAGGGTCGGGGTCCATTGGGATTGTGGTGAATGGGAAAGGGTCGGGGTCCATTGGGATTGTGTTGAATGGAGGCGAATGGGAAAGGGTCGGGGTCCATTGCGATTGTGGTGAATGGGAAAGTGTCGGGGTCCATTGAGATTGTGGTGAATGGGAAAGGGTAGGGGTCCATTGGGATTGTGGTGAATGGGAAAGGGTCGGGGTCCATTGGGATTGTGGTGAATGGAGGTGAATGGGAAAGGGTCGGGGTCCATTGGGATTGTGGTGAATGGGAAAGGGTCGGGGTCCATTGGGATTGTGGTGAATGGGAAAGGGTCGGGGTCCATTGAGATTGTGGTGAATGGAGGTGAATGGGAAAGGGTCGGGGTCTATTGAGATTGTGGTGAATGGGAAAGGGTCGGGGTCCATTGGGATTGTGGGGAATGGGAAAGGGTCGGGGTCCATTGGGATTGTGGTGAATGGGAAAGGGTCGGGGTCCATTGGGATTGTGGTGAATGGGAAAAGGGTCGGGGTCCATTGGGATTGTGGTGAATGGGAAAGGGTCGGGGTCCATTGAGATTGTGGTGAATGGAGGTGAATGGGAAAGGGTCGGGGACTATTGGGATTGTGGTGAATGGGAAAAGGGTCGGGGTCCATTGGGATTGTGGTGAATGGGAAAGGGTAGGGGTCCATTGGGATTGTGGTGAATGGGAAAGGGTAGGGGTCCATTGGGATTGTGGTGAATGGGAAAGGGTAGGGGTCCATTGAGATTGTGGTGAATGGGAAAGGGTAGGGGTCCATTGGGATTGTGGTGAATGGGAAAGGGTAGGGGTCCATTGGGATTGTGGGGAATGGGAAAAAGGTCGGGGCCCATTGGGATTGTGGTGAATGAGAAAAGGGTCGGGGTCCATTGGAATTGTGGTGAATGGGAAAGGGTAGGGGTCCATTGGGATTGTGGTGAATGGAGGTGAATGGGAAAGGGTCGGGGTCCATTGAGATTGTGGTGAATGGGAAAGGGTCGGGGTCCATTGAGATTGTGGTGAATGGGAAAGGGTCGAGGTCCATTGAGATTGTGGTGAATGGGAAAGGGTCGGTGTCCATTGGGATTGTGGTGAATGGGAAAGGGTCGGGGTCCATTGTGATTGTGGTGAATGGGAAAGGGTCGGGGTCCATTGGGATTGTGGTGAATGGGAAAGGGTCGGGGTCCATTGGGATTGTGGTGAATTGGAAAGGGTCGGGGTCCATTGGGATTGTGGTGAATGGAGGTGAATAAGAAAAGGGTCGGGGTCCATTGAGATTGTGGTGAATGGGAAAGGGTCGGGGTCCATTGGGATTGTGGTGAATGGAGGTGAATGGGAAAAGGGTCGGGGTCCATTGAAATTGTGGTGAATGGGAAAGGGTCGGGGTCCATTGGGATTGTGGTGAATGGGAAAGGGTCGGGGTCCATTGGGATTGCGGTGAATGGGAAAGGGTAGGGGTCCATTGATATTGTGGTGAATGGGAAAGGGTCGGGGTCCATTGAGATGGTGGTGAATGGGAAAGGGTCGGGGTCCATTGGGATTGTTGTGAATGGGAAAGGGTCGGGGTCCATTGAGATTGTGGTGAATGGGAAAGGGTCGGGGTCCATTGGGATTGCGGTGAATGGGAAAGGGTAGGGGTCCATTGGGATTGTGGTGAATGGGAAAGGGTCGGGGTCCATTGAGATTGTGGTGAATGGGAAAGGGTCGGGGTCCATTGGGATTGTGGTGAATGGGAAAGGGTCGGGGTCCATTGAGATTGTGGTGAATGGGAAAGGGTCGGGGTCCATTGGGATTGCGGTGAATGGGAAATGGTAGGGGTCCATTGATATTGTGGTGAATGGGAAAGGGTCGGGGTCCACTGAGATTGTGGTGAATGGGAAAGGGTCGGGGTCCATTGGGATTGTGGTGAATGGAGGTGAATGTGAAAAGGGTCGGGGTCCATTGAGATTGTGGTGAATGGGAAAAGGGTCGGGGTCCATTGAAATTGTGGTGAATGGGAAAGGGTCGGGGTCCATTGGGATTGTGGTGAATGGGAAAGGGTCTGGGTCCATTGGGATTGCGGTGAATGGGAAAGGGTCGGGGTCCATTGAGATTGTGGTGAATGGGAAAGGGTCGGGGTCCATTGAGATTGTGGTGAATGGGAAAGGGTCGGGGTCCATTGGGATTGTGGTGAATGGGAAAGGGTCGGGGTCCATTGGGATTGCGGTGAATGGGAAAGGGTCGGGGTCCATGGAGATTGCGGTGAATGGGAAAGGGTCGGGGTCCATTGAGATTGTGGTGAATGGGAAAGGGTCGGGGTCCATCGGGATTGTGGTGAATGGGAAAGGGTCGGGGTCCATTGAGATTGTGGTGAATGGAGGTGAATGGGAAAAGGGTCGGGGTACATTGAGATTGTGGTGAATGGGAAAGGGTCGGGGTCCATTGGGATTGTGGTGAATGGGAAAGGGTCGGGGTCCATTGGGATTGTGGTGAATGGGAAAGGGTCGGGGTCCATTGGGATTGTGGTGAATGGGAAAGGGTAGGGGTCCATTGAGATGGTGGTGAATGGAGGTGAATGGGAAAAGGTTAGGCGTCCATTGAGATTGTGGTGAATGGATGTGAATGGGAAAAGGGTCGGGGTCCATTGAGATTGTGGTGAATGGGAAAGGGTCGGGGTCCATTGAGATTGTGGTGAATGGGAAAGGGTCGGGGTCCATTGAGATTGTGGTGAATGGGAAGGGTCGGGGTCCATTGAGATGGTGGTGAATGGAGGTGAATGGGAAAGGGTAGGGGTCCATTGAGATTGTGGTGAATGGGAAAGGGTCGGGGTCTATTGAGATGGTGTTGAAGGGAGGTGAATGGGAAAGGGTCGGGGTCCATTGAGATTGTGGTGAATGGGAAAGGGTCGGGGTCCATTGGGATTGTGGTGAATGGGAAAGGGTCGGGGTCCATTGGGATTGTGTTGAATGGAGGCGAATGGGAAAGGGTCGGGGTCCATTGCGATTGTGGTGAATGGGAAAGGGTCGGGGTCCATTGAGATTGTGGTGAATGGGAAAGGGTAGGGGTCCATTGGGATTGTGGTGAATGGGAAAGGGTCGGGGTCCATTGGGATTGTGGTGAATGGAGGTGAATGGGAAAGGGTCGGGGTCCATTGGGATTGTGGTGAATGGGAAAGGGTCGGGGTCCATTGGGATTGTGGTGAATGGGAAAGGGTCGGGGTCCATTGAGATTGTGGTGAATGGAGGTGAATGGGAAAGGGTCGGGGTCTATTGAGATTGTGGTGAATGGGAAAGGGTCGGGGTCCATTGGGATTGTGGGGAATGGGAAAGGGTCGGGGTCCATTGGGATTGTGGTGAATGGGAAAGGGTCGGGGTCCATTGGGATTGTGGTGAATGGGAAAAGGGTCGGGGTCCATTGGGATTGTGGTGAATGGGAAAGGGTCGGGGTCCATTGAGATTGTGGTGAATGGAGGTGAATGGGAAAGGGTCGGGGTCCATTGGGATTGTGGTGAATGGGAAAAGGGTCGGGGTCCATTGGGATTGTGGTGAATGGGAAAGGGTAGGGGTCCATTGGGATTGTGGTGAATGGGAAAGGGTAGGGGTCCATTGGGATTGTGGTGAATGGGAAAGGGTAGGGGTCCATTGAGATTGTGGTGAATGGGAAAGGGTAGGGGTCCATTGGGATTGTGGTGAATGGGAAAGGGTAGGGGTCCATTGGGATTGTGGGGAATGGGAAAAAGGTCGGGGCCCATTGGGATTGTGGTGAATGAGAAAAGGGTCGGGGTCCATTGGAATTGTGGTGAATGGGAAAGGGTAGGGGTCCATTGGGATTGTGGTGAATGGAGGTGAATGGGAAAGGGTCGGGGTCCATTGAGATTGTGGTGAATGGGAAAGGGTCGGGGTCCATTGAGATTGTGGTGAATGGGAAAGGGTCGAGGTCCATTGAGATTGTGGTGAATGGGAAAGGGTCGGTGTCCATTGGGATTGTGGTGAATGGGAAAGGGTCGGGGCCATTGTGATTGTGGTGAATGGGAAAGGGTCGGGGTCCATTGGGATTGTGGTGAATGGGAAAGGGTCGGGGTCCATTGGGATTGTGGTGAATTGGAAAGGGTCGGGGTCCATTGGGATTGTGGTGAATGGAGGTGAATGAGAAAAGGGTCGGGGTCCATTGAGATTGTGGTGAATGGGAAAGGGTCGGGGTCCATTGGGATTGTGGTGAATGGAGGTGAATGGGAAAAGGGTCGGGGTCCATTGAAATTGTGGTGAATGGGAAAGGGTCGGGGTCCATTGGGATTGTGGTGAATGGGAAAGGGTCGGGGTACATTGGGATTGCGGTGAATGGGAAAGGGTAGGGGTCCATTGATATTGTGGTAAATGGGAAAGGGTCGGGGTCCATTGAGATGGTGGTGAATGGGAAAGGGTCGGGGTCCATTGGGATTGTTGTGAATGGGAAAGGGTCGGGGTCCATTGAGATTGTGGTGAATGGGAAAGGGTCGGGGTCCATTGGGATTGCGGTGAATGGGAAAGGGTAGGGGTCCATTGGGATTGTGGTGAATGGGAAAGGGTCGGGGTCCATTGAGATTGTGGTGAATGGGAAAGGGTCGGGGTCCATTGGGATTGTGGTGAATGGGAAAGGGTCGGGGTCCATTGAGATTGTGGTGAATGGGAAAGGGTCGGGGTCCATTGGGATTGCGGTGAATGGGAAATGGTAGGGGTCCATTGATATTGTGGTGAATGGGAAAGGGTCGGGGTCCATTGAGATTGTGGTGAATGGGAAAGGGTCGGGGTCCATTGGGATTGTGGTGAATGGAGGTGAATGTGAAAAGGGTCGGGGTCCATTGAGATTGTGGTGAATGGGAAAAGGGTCGGGGTCCATTGAAATTGTGGTGAATGGGAAAGGGTCGGGGTCCATTGGGATTGTGGTGAATGGGAAAGGGTCTGGGTCCATTGGGATTGCGGTGAATGGGAAAGGGTCGGGGTCCATTGAGATTGTGGTGAATGGGAAAGGGTCGGGGTCCATTGAGATTGTGGTGAATGGGAAAGGGTCGGGGTCCATTGGGATTGTGGTGAATGGGAAAGGGTCGGGGTCCATTGGGATTGCGGTGAATGGGAAAGGGTCGGGGTCCATTGAGATTGCGGTGAATGGGAAAGGGTCGGGGTCCATTGAGATTGTGGTGAATGGGAAAGTGTCGGGGTCCATCGGGATTGTGGTGAATGGGAAAGGGTCGGGGTCCATTGAGATTGTGGTGAATGGAGGTGAATGGGAAAAGGGTCGGGGTACATTGAGATTGTGGTGAATGGGAAAGGGTCGGGGTCCATTGGGATTGTGGTGAATGGGAAAGGGTCGGGGTCCATTGGGATTGTGGTGAATGGGAAAGGGTAGGGGTCCATTGAGATGGTGGTGAATGGAGGTGAATGGGAACAGGTTAGGCGTCCATTGAGATTGTGGTGAATGGAGGTGAATGGGAAAAGGGTCGGGGTCCATTGAGATTGTGGTGAATGGGAAAGGGTCGGGGTCCATTGAGATTGTGGTGAATGGGAAAGGGTCGGTGTCCATTGAGATTGTGGTGAATGGGAAAGGGTCGGGGTCCATTGAGATGGTGGTGAATGGAGGTGAATGGGAAAGGGTAGGGGTCCATTGAGATTGTGGTGAATGGGAAAGGGTCGGGGTCTATTGAGATGGTGGTGAAGGGAGGTGAATGGGAAAGGGTCGGGGTCCATTGAGATTGTGGTGAATGGGAAAGGGTCGGGGTCCATTGGGATTGTGGTGAATGGGAAAGGGTCGGGGTCCATTGGGATTGTGTTGAATGGAGGCGAATGGGAAAGGGTCGGGGTCCATTGCGATTGTGGTGAATGGGAAAGGGTCGGGGTCCATTGAGATTGTGGTGAATGGGAAAGGGTAGGGGTCCATTGGGATGGTGGTGAATGGGAAAGGGTCGGGGTCCATTGGGATTGTGGTGAATGGAGGTGAATGGGAAAGGGTCGGGGTCCATTGGGATTGTGGTGAATGGGAAAGGGTCGGGGTCCATTGGGATTGTGGTGAATGGGAAAGGGTCGGGGTCCATTGAGATTGTGGTGAATGGAGGTGAATGGGAAAGGGTCGGGGTCTATTGAGATTGTGGTGAATGGGAAAGGGTCGGGGTCCATTGGGATTGTGGGGAATGGGAAAGGGTCGGGGTCCATTGGGATTGTGGTGAATGGGAAAGGGTCGGGGTCCATTGGGATTGTGGTGAATGGGAAAAGGGTCGGGGTCCATTGGGATTGTGGTGAATGGGAAAGGGTCGGGGTCCATTGAGATTGTGGTGAATGGAGGTGAATGGGAAAGGGTCGGGGACTATTGGGATTGTGGTGAATGGGAAAAGGGTCGGGGTCCATTGGGATTGTGGTGAATGGGAAAGGGTAGGGGTCCATTGGGATTGTGGTGAATGGGAAAGGGTAGGGGTCCATTGGGATTGTGGTGAATGGGAAAGTGTAGGGGTCAATTGAGATTGTGGTGAATGGGAAAGGGTAGGGGTCCATTGGGATTGTGGTGAATGGGAAAGGGTAGGGGTCCATTGGGATTGTGGTGAATGGAGGTGAATGTGAAAGGGTCGGGGTCCATTGGGATTGTGGTGAATGGGAAAGGGTCGGGGTCCATTGAGATTGTGTTGAATGGGAAAGGGTCGGGGCCCATTGGGATTGTGGTGAATGGGAAAGGGTCGAGGTCCATTGAGATTGTGGTGAATGGGAAAGGGTCGGGGTCCATTGAGATTGTGGTGAATGGGAAAGGGTCGGGGTCCATTGGGATTGTGGTGAATGGGAAAGGGTCGGGGTCCATTGTGATTGTGGTGAATGGGAAAGGGTCGGGGTTTATTGGGATTGTGGTGAATTGGAAAGGGGCGGGGTCCATTGGGATTGTGGTGAATGGAGGTGAATGAGAAAAGGGTCGGGGTCCATTGAGAATGTGGTGAATGGGAAAGGGTCGGGGTCCATTGAAATTGTGGTGAATGGGAAAGGGTCGGGGTCCATTGGGATTGTGGTGAATGGGAAAGGTTTGGGGTCCATTGGGATTGTGGTGAATGGGAAAGGGTAGGGGTCCATTGAGATTGTGGTGAATGGGAAAGGGTCGGGGTATTGAGATTGTGGTGAATGGGAAAGGGTCGGGGTCCATTGGGATTGTGGTGAATGGGAAAGGGTCGGGGTCCATTGGGATTGTGGTGAATGGGAAAGGGTCGGGTCCATTGTGATTGTGGTGAATGGGAAAGGGTCGGGGTCCATTGGGATTGTGGTGAATGGGAAAGGGTCGGGGTCCATTGGGATTGTGGTGAATGGGAAAGGGTCGGGGTCCATTGGGATTGTGGTGAATGGAGGTGAATGTGAAAAGGGTCGGGGTCCATTGAGATTGTGGTGAATGGAGGTGAATGGGAATAGGGTCGGGGTCCATTGAAATTGTGGTGAATGGGAAAGGGTCGGGGTCCATTGGGATTGTGGTGAATGGGAAAGGGTCGGGGTCCATTGAGATTGTGGTGAATGGGAAAGGGTCGGGGTCCATTGAGATTGTGGTGAATGGGAAAGGGTCGGGGTCCATTGGGATTGTGGTGAATGGAGGTGAATGGGAAAGGGTCGGGGTTCATTGGGATTGTGGTGAATGGAGGTGAATGGGAAAAGGGTCGGGGTCCATTGAAATTGTGGTGAATGGGAAAGGGTCGGGGTCCATTGGGATTGTGGTGAATGGGAAAGTGTCGGGGTCCATTGGGATTGCGGTGAATGGGAAAGGGTCGGGGTCCATTGAGATTGTGGTGAATGGGAAAGGGTGGGGGTCCATTGACATTGTGGTGAATGGGAAAGGGTCGGGGTCCATTGGGATTGTGGTGAATGGGAAAGGGTTGGGGTCCATTGAGATTGTGGTGAATGGAGGTGAATGGGAAAAGGGTCGGGGTCCATTGAGATTGTGGTGAATGGGAAAGGGTCGGGGTCCATTGGGATTGTGGTGAATGGGAAAGGGTCGGGGTCCATTGGGATTGTGGTGAATGGGAAAGGGTCGGGGTCCATTGGGATTGTGGTGAATGGGAAAGGGTAGGGGTCCATTGGGATTGTGGTGAATGGGAAAGGGTCGGGGTCCATTGGGATTGTGGTGAATGGGAAAGGGTCGGGGTCCATTGGGATTGTGGTGAATGGGAAAGGGTCGGGGTCCATTGGGATTGTGGTGAATGGGAAAGGGTAGGGGTCCATTGAGATGGTGGTGAATGGAGGTGATTGGGAAAAGGGTAGGGGTCCATTGAGATTGTGGTGAATGGAGGTGAATGGGAAAAGGGTCGGGGTCCATTGAGATTGTGGTGAATGGGAAAGGGTCGGGGTCCATTGAGATTGTGGTGAATGGGAAAGGGTCGGGGTCCATTGGGATTGTGGTGAATGGGAAAGGGTCGGGGTCCATTGAGATTGTGGTGAATAGGAAAAGGGTCGAGGTCCATTGGGATTGTGGTGAATGGAGGTGAATGGGAAAAGGGCAGGGGTCCATTGGGATTGTGGTGAATGGGAAAGGGTCGGGGTCCATTGAGATTGTGGTGAATGGGAAAGCGTCGGGGTCCATTGGGATTGTGGTGAATGGGAAAGGGTCGGGGTCCATTGTGATTGTGGTGAATGGGAAAGGGTAGGGGTCCATTGAGATTGTGGTGAATGCGAAAGGGTCGGGGTCCATTGAGATTGTGGTGAATGGGAAAGGGTCAGGGTCCATTGGGATTGTGTTGAATGGGAAAGGGTCGGGGTCCATTGGGATTGTGTTGAATGGGAAAGGGTCGGGGTCCATTGGGTTTGTGGTGAATGGGAAAAGGGTCGGGGTCCATTGAGATTGTGGTGAATGGGAAAGGGTCAGGGTCCATTGGGATTGTGTTGAATGGGAAAGGGTCGGGGTCCATTGGGTTTGTGGTGAATGGGAAAGGGTCAGGGTCC
Organism: Chiloscyllium punctatum; assembly: GCF_047496795.1. Classification (NCBI taxonomy): domain Eukaryota; kingdom Metazoa; phylum Chordata; class Chondrichthyes; order Orectolobiformes; family Hemiscylliidae; genus Chiloscyllium; species Chiloscyllium punctatum. The sequence continues at coordinate 179,459 of NW_027309972.1, forward strand.
ATTGGGATTGTGTTGAATGGGAAAGGGTCGGGGTCCATTGGGTTTGTGGTGAATGGGAAAAGGGTCGGGCTCCATTGGGATTGTGGTGAATGGGAAAGGGTCTGGGTCCATTGAGATTGTGGTGAATGGGAAAGGGTAGGGGTCCATTGGGATTGTGGTGAATGGGAAAGGGTCGGGGTCCATTGGGATTGTGGTGAATGGAGGTGAATGGGAAAGGGTCGGGGTCCATTGGGATTGTTGCGAATGGGAAAGGGTCGGGGTCCATTGGGATTGTGGTGAATGGGGAAAGGTTCGGGGTCCATTGGGATTGTGGTGAATGGGAAAGGGTCGGGGTCCGTTGAGATTGTGGTGAATGGGAAAGGGCAGGGGCCCATTGGGATTGTGGTGAATGGGAAAGGGTCGGGGTCCATTGGGATTGTGGTGAATGGAGGTGAATGGGAAAGGGTCGGGGTCCATTGGGATTGTGGTGAATGGGAAAGGGTCGGAGTCCATTGGTATTGTGGTGAATGGGAAAGGGTCGGGGTCCATTGAGATTGTGGTGAATGGGAAAGGGTCGGGGTCCATTGGGATTGTGGTGAATGGAGGTGAATGGGAATGGTTCGGGGTCCATTGAGATTGTGGTGAATGGGAAAGGGTCGGTGTCCATTGGGATTGTGGGGAATGGGAAAGGGTCGGGGTCCATTGGGATTGTGGTGAATGGGAAAGGGTCGGGGTCCATTGGGATTGTGGTGAATGGAGGTGAATGTGAAAGGGTCGGGTCCATTGGGATTGTGGTGAATGGGAAAATTTAGGGGTCCATTGAGATTGTGGTGAATGGGAAATGGTCGGGGCCCATTGGGATTGTGGTGAATGGGAAAGGGTCGGGGTCCATTGAGATTGTGGTGAATGGGAAAGGGTCGGGGTCCATTGAGATTGTGGTGAATGGAGGTGAATGGGAAAAGGGTCGGGGTCCATTGGGATTGTGGTGAATGGAGGTGACTGGGAAAAGGGTCGGGGTCCATTGGGATTGTGGTGAATGGGAAAGGGTCGGGGTCCATTGGGATTGTGGTGAATGGGAAAAGGGTCGGGGTCCATTGGGATTGTGGTGAATGGGAAAGGGTCTGGGTCCATTGAGATTGTGGTGAATGGGAAAGGGTCGGGGTCCATTGGGATTGTGGTGAATGGGAAAGGGTCGGGGTCCATTGGGATTGTGGTGAATGGAGGTGAATGGGAAAGGGTCGGGGTCCATTGGGATTGTGGTGAATGGGAAAGGGTAGGGGTCGATTGGGATTGTGATGAATGGGAAAGGGTCGGGGTCCATTGGGATTGTGGTGAATGGGAAAGGGTCGGGGTCCATTGGGATTGTGGTGAATGGGAAAGGGTCGAGGTTCATTGGGATTGTGGTGAATGGGAAAGGGTCGGGGTCCATTGAGATTGTGGTGAATGGGAAAGGGTAGGGGTCCATTGGGATTGTGGTGAATGGGAAAGGGTCGGGGTCCATTGGGATTGTGGTGAATAGAGGTGAATGGGAAAAGGGTAGGGGTCCTTTGAGATTGTGGTGAATGGAGGTGAATCGGAAAAGGGTCGGGGTCCATTGAGATTGTGGTGAATGGGAAAGGGTCGGGGTCCATTGGGATTGTGGTGAATGGAGGTGAATGGGAAAGGGTCGGGGTCCAATGGGATTGTGGAGATTGGGAAAGGGTCGGGGTCCATTGAGATTGTGGTGAATGGGAAAGTGTCGGGGCCCATTGGGAGTGTGGTGAATGGGAAAGGGTCGGGTTCCATTGGGATTGTGGTGAATGTGAAAGGGTCGGGGTCCATTGAGATTGTGGTGAATGGGAAAAGGGTCGGGGTCCATTGGGATTGTGGTGAATGGGAAAGTGTAGGGGTCCATTGGGATTGTGGTGAATGGAGGTGAATGGGAAAGGGTCGGGGTCCATTGGGATTGTGGTGAATGGGAAAGTGTCGGGGTGCCTTAGGATTGTGGTGAATGGGAAAGGGTAGGGGTCCATTGAGATTGTGGTGAATGGGAAAGGGTCGGGGCACATTGGGATTGTGGTGAATGGGAAAGGGTCGGGGTCCATTGATATTGTGGTGAATGGGAAAGTGTCGGGGTCCATTCAGATTGTGGTGAATGGGAAAGGGTCGGGGTCCATTGGGATTGTGGTGAATGGGAAAGGGGCGGGGTCCATTGGGATTGTGGTGAATGGGAAAGGGTCGGGGTCCATTGAGATTGTGGTGAATTGGGAAAGGGTAGGGGTCCATTGGGATTGTGGTGAATGGGATAGGGTCGAGGTCCATTGGGATTGTGGTGAATGGGAAAGGGTCGGGGTCCATTGGCATTGTGGTGAATGGGAAAGGGTCCCGGTCCATTGGGATTGTGGTGAATGGGAAAGGGTAGGGGTCCATTGAGATTGTGGACAATGGGAAAGGGTCGGGGTCCATTGGGATTGTGGTGAATGGGAAAGGGTAGGGGTCCATTGGGATTGTGGACAATGGGAAAGGTTAGGGGTCCATTGAGATTGTGGAAAATGGGAAAGGGTAGGGGTCCATTGGGACTGTGGACAATCGGAAAGGGTCGGGGTCCATTGGGATTGTGGTGAATGGAGGTGAATGGAAAAGGGTCGGGGTCCATTGGGATTGTGGTGAATGGGAAAGGGTCGGGGTCCATTGGGATTGTGGTGAATGGGAAAGGGTCGGGTTCCATTGAGATTGTGGTGAATGGAGGTGAATGGGAAAGGGTCGGGGTCCATTGAGATTGTGGTGAATGGGAAAGGGTAGGGGTCCATTGGGATTGTGGGGAATGGGAAAGGGTCGGGGTACATTGGGATTGTGGTGAATGGCAAAGGGTCGGGGTCTATTGGGATTGTGGTGAATGGGAAAAGGGTCGGGGTCCATTGGGATTGTGGTGAATGGGAAAGGGTAGGGTTCCATTGGGATTGTGGTGAATGGAGGTGAATGGGAAAGGGTCGGGGTCCATTGGGATTGTGGTGAATGGGAAAGGGTCGGGGTCCATTGGGATTGGGGTGAATGGGAAAGGGTAGGGGTCCATTGAGGTTGTGGTGAATGGGAAAGTGTCGGGGCCCATTGGGATTGTGGTGAATGGGAAAGGGTCGGGGTCCATTTGGATTGTGGTGAATGGGAAAGGGTAGGGGTCCTTTGGGATTGTGGTGAATGGGAAAGGGTCGGGGTCCATTGGGATTGTGGTGAATGGGAAAGGGTAGGGGTCCATTGAGATTGTGGTGAATGGGAAAGTGTCGGGGTCCATTGGGATTGTGGTGAATGGGAAAGGGTCGGGGTCCATTGGGATTGTGGCGAATGGGAAAGTTTCGGTGTCCATTGGGATTGTGGGGAATGGGAAAGGGTCGGGGTCCATTGAGATTGTGGTGAATGGGAAAGGGTCGGGGTCCATTGGGGTTGTGGTGAATGGGAAAGGGTAGGGGTAAATTGAGATTGTGGTGAATGGGAAAGGGTCGGGGTCCATTGAGATTGTGGTGAATGGAGTTGCTTGGGAAAAGGGTCGGGGTCCATTGGGATTGTGGTGAATGGAATTGAATGGGAAAAGGGTCGGGGTCCATTGGGATTGTGGTGAATGGGAAAGGGTCGGGGTCCATTCGGATTGTGGTGAATGGGAAAAGGGTCGGGGTCCATTGGGATTGTGGTGAATGGGAAAGGGTCGGGGTCCATTGAGATTGTGGTGAATGGGAAAGGGTAGGGGTCCATTGGGATTGTGCTGAATGGGAAAGGGTCGGCGTCCATTGGGATTGTGGTGAATGGAGGTGAATGGGAAAGGGTCGGGGTCCATTGGGATTGTGGTGAATGGGAAAGGGTAGGGGTCGATTGGGATTGTGGTGAATGGGAAAGGGTCGGGGTTCATTGAGATTGTGGTGAATGGGAAAGGCTCGGGGTCCATTGAGATTGTGGCGAATGGGAAAGGGTAGGGGTCCATTGGGATTGTGGTGAATGGGAAAGGGTCGGGGTCCATTGGGATTGTGGTGAATGGAGGTGAATGGGAAAGGGTCGGGGTCCAATGGGATTGTGGTGATTGGGAAAGGGTCGGGGTCCATTGAGATTGTGGTGAATGGGAAAGTGTCGGGGTCCATTGAGATTGTGGTGAATGGAGGTGAATGGGAAAGGGTCGGGGTCCATTGGGATTGTGGTGAATGGGAAAGGGTAGGGGTCGATTGGGATTGTGGAGAATGGGAAAGGGTCGGGGTTCATTGAGATTGTGGTGAATGGAGGTGAATGGGAAAGGGTCGTGGTCCATTGGGATTGTGGTGAATGGGAAAGGGTCGGGGTCCATTGAGATTGTGGTCAATTGGAAAAGGGTCGGGGTCCATTGGGATTGTGGTGAATGGGAAAGTGTAGGGGTCCATTGGGATTGTGGTGAATGGAGGTGAATGGGAAAGGGTCGGGGTCCATTGGGATTGTGGTGAATGGGAAAGTGTCGGGGTCCATTGAGATTGTGGTGAATGGGAAAGGGTCGGGGTCCATTGAGATTGTGGTGAATTGGGAAAGGGTAGGGGACCATTGGGATTGTGGTGAATGGGAAAGGGTAGGGGTCCATTGAGATTGTGGACAATGGGAAAGGGTCGGTGTCCATTGGGATTGTGGTGAATGGGAAAGGGTAGGGGTCCATTGGGATTGTGGACAATGGGAAAGGTTCAGGGTCCATTGGGATTGTGGTGAATGGGAAAGGGTCGGGGTCCATTGGGATTGTGGTGAATGGGAAAGGGTCGGGGTCCATTGGGATTGTGGAAAATGGGAAAGGGTAGGGGTCCATTGAGATTGTGGAAAATGGGAAAGGGTAGGGGTCCATTGGGATTGTGGTGAATGGGAAAGGGTCGGGGTCCATTGGGATTGTGGTGAATGGGAAAGGGTCGGGGTCCATTGGGATTGTGGTGAATGGGAAAGGGTCGGGGTCCATTTAGATGGTGGTGAATGGGAAAGGGTCGGGGTCCATTGAGATTGTGGAAAATGGGAAAGGGTAGGGGTCCATTGGGATTGTGGTGAATGGGAAAGGCTCGGGATCCATTGTGATTGTGGTGAATGGGAAAGGGTCGGGGTTCATTGGGATTGTGGTGAATTGGGAAATGGTCGGGGTCCATTGGGATTGTGGTGAATGGGAAAGGGTCTGGGTCCATTGAGATTGTGGAAAATGGGAAAGGGTCGGGGTCCATTGGGATTGTGGTGAATGGGAAAGGGTCGGGGTCCATTGGAGTTGTGGTGAATGGGAAAGGGTCGGGGTCCATTGAGATTGTGGTGAATGGGAAAGGGTCGGGGTCCATTGGGATTTTGGTGAATGGGAAAGGGTCGGGGTCCATTGAGATGGTGGTGAATGGGAAAGGGTCGGGGTCCATTGGGATTGTGATGAATGGGAAAGGGTCGGGGTCCATTGGGATTGTGGTGAATGGGAAAGGGTCGGGGTCCATTGGGATTGTGGTGAATGGGAAAGGGTCGGGGTCCATTGGGATTGTGGTCAATGGGAAAGGGTAGGTGTCCTTTGGGAATGTGGTGAATGGGAAAGGGTCGGGGTCCATTGGGATTGTGGTGAATGGCAAAGGGTAGGGGTCCATTGAGATTGTTGTGAATGGGAAAGGGTCGGGGTCCATTGGGATTGTGGTGAATGGGAAAGGGTCGGGGTCCATTGGGATTGTGGTGAATGGGAAAGGATCGGGGTCCATTGGGATTGTGGTGAATGGGAAAGGGTCGGGGTCCATTGGGATTGTGGTGAATGGGAAAGGGTAGGGGTCCATTGAGATTGTGGTGAATGGGAAAGGGTCAGGGTCCATTGAGATTGTGGTGAATGGGAAAGGGTCGGGGTCCATTGGGATTGTGGTGAATGGGAAAAGGTTCGGGGTCCATTGGGATTGTGGTGAATGGGAAAGGGTCGGGATCCATTGAGATTGTGGTGAATGGGAAAGGGTCGGGGTCCATTGGGATTGTGGTGAATGGGAAAGTGTCGGGGTCCATTGGGATTGTGGTGAATGGAGGTGAATGGGAAAGGGTCGGGGTCCATTGGGATTGTGGTGAATGGGAAAGGGTCGGGGTCCATTGGGATTGTGGTGAATGGGAAAGGGTCGGGGTCCATTGAGATTGTGGTGAATGGAGGTGAATGGGAAAGGGTCAGGGTCCATTGAGATTGTGGTGAATGGGAAAGGGTCGGGGTCCATTGGCATTGTGGTGAATGGGAAAGGGTCCCGGTCCATTGGGATTGTGGTGAATGGGAAAGGGTAGGGGTCCATTGAGATTGTGGACAATGGGAAAGGGTCGGGGTCCATTGGGATTGTGGTGAATGGGAAAGGGTAGTGGTCCATTGGGATTGTGGACAATGGGAAAGGGTCGGGGTCCATTGGGATTGTGGTGAATGGGAAAGGGTCGGGGTCCATTGAGATTGTGGTGAATGGAGGTGAATGGGAAAGGGTCGGGGTCCATTGAGATTGTGGTGAATGGGAAAGGGTAGGGGTCCATTGGGATTGTGGGGAATGGGAAAGGGTCGGGGTACATTGGGATTGTGGTGAATGGCAAAGGGTCGGGGTCTATTGGGATTGTGGTGAATGGGAAAAGGGTCGGGGTCCATTGGGATTGTGGTGAATGGGAAAGGGTAGGGTTCCATTGGGATTGTGGTGAATGGAGGTGAATGGGAAAGGGTCGGGGTCCATTGGGATTGTGGTGAATGGGAAAGGGTCGGGGTCCATTGGGATTGTGGTGAATGGGAAAGGGTAGGGGTCCATTGAGGTTGTGGTGAATGGGAAAGTGTCGGGGCCCATTGGGATTGTGGTGAATGGGAAAGGGTCGGGGTCCATTTGGATTGTGGTGAATGGGAAAGGGTAGGGGTCCTTTGGGATTGTGGTGAATGGGAAAGGGTCGGGGTCCATTGGGATTGTGGTGAATGGGAAAGGGTAGGGGTCCATTGAGATTGTGGTGAATGGGAAAGTGTCGGGGTCCATTGGGATTGTGGTGAATGGGAAAGGGTCGGGGTCCATTGGGATTGTGGCGAATGGGAAAGGGTCGGTGTCCATTGGGATTGTGGGGAATGGGAAAGGGTCGGGGTCCATTGAGATTGTGGTGAATGGGAAAGGGTCGGGGTCCATTGGGGTTGTGGTGAATGGGAAAGGGTAGGGGTCCATTGAGATTGTGGTGAATGGGAAAGGGTCGGGGTCCATTGAGATTGTGGTGAATGGAGGTGCTTGGGAAAAGGGTCGGGGTCCATTGGGATTGTGGTGAATGGAATTGAATGGGAAAAGGGTCGGGGTCCATTGGGATTGTGGTGAATGGGAAAGGGTCGGGGTCCATTCGGATTGTGGTGAATGGGAAAAGGGTCGGGGTCCATTGGGATTGTGGTGAATGGGAAAGGGTCGGGGTCCATTGAGATTGTGGTGAATGGGAAAGGGTAGGGGTCCATTGGGATTGTGCTGAATGGGAAAGGGTCGGCGTCCATTGGGATTGTGGTGAATGGAGGTGAATGGGAAAGGGTCGGGGTCCATTGGGATTGTGGTGAATGGGAAAGGGTAGGGGTCGATTGGGATTGTGGTGAATGGGAAAGGGTCGGGGTTCATTGAGATTGTGGTGAATGGGAAAGGGTCGGGGTCCATTGGGATTGTGGTGAATGGGAAAGGGTCGGGGTCCATTGGGATTGTGGTGAATGGAGGTGAATGGGAAAGGGTCGGGGTCCAATGGGATTGTGGTGATTGGGAAAGGGTCGGGGTCCATTGAGATTGTGGTGAATGGGAAAGGGTCGGGGTCCATTGAGATTGTGGTGAATGTGAAAGGGTAGGGGTCCATTGAGATTGTGGTGAATGTGAAAGGGTAGGGGTCCATTGGGATTGTGGTGAATGGGAAAGGGTCGGGGTCCATTGGGATTGTGGTGAATGGAGGTGAATGGGAAAGGGTCGGGGTCCAATGGGATTGTGGTGATTGGGAAAGGGTCGGGGTCCATTGAGATTGTGGTGAATGGGAAAGTGTCGGGGTCCATTGAGATTGTGGTGAATGGAGGTGAATGGGAAAGGGTCGGGGTCCATTGGGATTGTGGTGAATGGGAAAGGGTAGGGGTCGATTGGGATTGTCGAGAATGGGAAAGGGTTTGGGGTTCATTGAGATTGTGGTGAATGGAGGTGAATGGGAAAGGGTCGTGGTCCATTGGGATTGTGGTGAATGGGAAAGGGTCGGGGTCCATTGAGATTGTGGTCAATGGGAAAAGGGTCGGGGTCCATTGGTATTGTGGTGAATGGGAAAGTGTAGGGGTCCATTGGGATTGTGGTGAATGGAGGTGAATGGGAAAGGGTCGGGGTCCATTGGTATTGTGGTGAATGGGAAAGTGTCGGGGTCCATTGGGATTGTGGAGAATGGGAAAGGGTAGGGGTCCATTGAGATTGTGGTGAATGGGAAAGGGTAGGGGTCCATTGGGATTGTGGTGAATGGGAAAGGGTCGGTGTCCATTGGGATTGTGGTGAATGGGAAAGGGTCGGGATCCATTGGGATTGTGGTGAATGGGAAAGGGTCGGGGTCCATTGAGATTGTGGTGAATGGGAAAGGGTCGGGGTCCATTGAGATTGTGGTGAATTGGGAAAGGGTAGGGGTCCATTGGGATTGTGGTGAATGGGAAAGGGTAGGGGTCCATTGAGATTGTGGACAATGGGAAAGGGTCGGTGTCCATTGGGATTGTGGTGAATGGGAAAGGGTAGCGGTCCATTGGGATTGTGGACAATGGGAAAGGTTCAGGGTCCATTGGGATTGTGGTGAATGGGAAAGGGTCGGGGTCCATTGGGATTGTGGTGAATGGGAAAGGGTCGGGGTCCATTGGGATTGTGGAAAATGGGAAAGGGTAGGGGTCCATTGAGATTGTGGAAAATGGGAAAGGGTAGGGGTCCATTGGGATTGTGGTGAATGGGAAAGGGTCGGGGTCCATTGGGATTGTGGTGAATGGGAAAGGGTCGGGGTCCATTGGGATTGTGGTGAATGGGAAAGGGTCGGGGTCCATTTAGATGGTGGTGAATGGGAAAGGGTCGGGGTCCATTGAGATTGTGGAAAATGGGAAAGGGTAGGGGTCCATTGGGATTGTGGTGAATGGGAAAGGCTCGGGATCCATTGTGATTGTGGTGAATGGGAAAGGGTCGGGGTTCATTGGGATTGTGGTGAATTGGGAAATGGTCGGGGTCCATTGGGATTGTGGTGAATGGGAAAGGGTCTGGGTCCATTGAGATTGTGGAAAATGGGAAAGGGTCGGGGTCCATTGGGATTGTGGTGAATGGGAAAGGGTCGGGGTCCATTGGAGTTGTGGTGAATGGGAAAGGGTCGGGGTCCATTGAGATTGTGGTGAATGGGAAAGGGTCGGGGTCCATTGGGATTTTGGTGATTGGGAAAGGGTCGGGGTCCATTGAGTTTGTGGTGAATGGGAAAGGGTCGGGGTCCATTGGGATTGTGATGAATGGGAAAGGGTCGGGGTCCATTGGGATTGTGGTGAATGGGAAAGGGTCGGGGTCCATTGGGATTGTGGTGAATGGGAAAGGGTCGGGGTCCATTGGGATTGTGGTCAATGGGAAAGGGTAGGTGTCCTTTGGGATTGTGGTGAATGGGAAAGGGTCGGGGTCCATTGGGATTGTGATGAATGGCAAAGGGTAGGGGTCCATTGAGATTGTTGTGAATGGGAAAGGGTCGGGGTCCATTGGGATTGTGGTGAATGGGAAAGGGTCGGGGTCCATTGGGATTGTGGTGAATGGGAAAGGATCGGGGTCCATTGGGATTGTGGTGAATGGGAAAGGGTCGGGGTCCATTGGGATTGTGGTGAATGGGAAAGGGTAGGGGTCCATTGAGATTGTGGTGAATGGGAAAGGGTCAGGGTCCATTGAGATTGTGGTGAATGGGAAAGGGTCGGGGTCCATTGGGATTGTGGTGAATGGGAAAAGGTTCGGGGTCCATTGGGATTGTGGTGAATGGGAAAGGGTCGGGATCCATTGAGATTGTGGTGAATGGGAAAGGGTCGGGGTCCATTGGGATTGTGGTGAATGGGAAAGTGTCGGGGTCCATTGGGATTGTGGTGAATGGAGGTGAATGGGAAAGGGTCGGGGTCCATTGGGATTGTGGTGAATGGGAAAGGGTCGGGGTCCATTGGGATTGTGGTGAATGGGAAAGGGTCGGGGTCCATTGAGATTGTGGTGAATGGAGGTGAATGGGAAAGGGTCAGGGTCCATTGAGATTGTGGTGAATGGGAAAGGGTAGGGGTCCATTGGGATTGTGGGGAATGGGAAAGGGTCGGGGTCCGTTGGGATTGTGGTGAATGGGAAAGGGTCGGGGTCCATTGGGATTGTGGTGAATGGGAAAAAGGTCGGGGCCCATTGGGATTGTGGTGAATGGGAAAGGGTCGGGGTCCATTGAGATTGTGGTGAATGGAGGTGAATGGCAAAGGGTCGGGGTCTATTGGGATTGTGGTGAATGAGAAAAGGGTCGGGGTCCATTGGAATTGTGGTGAATGGGAAAGGGTAGGGGTCCATTGGGATTGTGGTGAATGGAGGTGAATGGGAAAGGGTCGGGGTCCATTGGGATTGTGGTGAATGGGAAAGGGTCGGGGTCCATTGGGATTGTGGAGACTGGGAAAGGGTAGGGGTCCATTGAGATTGTGGTGAATGGGAAAGGGTCGGGGCCCATTGGGATTGTGGTGAATGGGAAAGGGTCGGGGTCCATTGGGATTGTGGTGAATGGAGGTGAATGGGAAAGGGTCGGGGTCCAATGGGATTGTGGTGATTGGGAAAGGGTCGGGGTACATTGAGATTGTGGTGAATGGGAAAGTGTCGGGGTCCATTGAGATTCTGGTGAATGGGAAAGGGTAGGGGTCGATTGGGATTGTGGAGAATGGGAAAGGGTAGGGGTCCATTGGGATTGTGGTGAATGGGAAAGGGTAGGGGTCGATTGGGATTGTGGAGAATGGGAAAGGGTCGGGGTTCATTGAGATTGTGGTGAATGGAGGTGAATGGGAAAGGGTCGGGGTCCATTGGGATTGTGGTGAATGGGAAAATGGTCTGGGTCCATTGTGATTGTGGTGAATGGGAAAGGGTAGGGGTCCATTGGGATTGTGGTGAATGGGAAAGGGTAGGGGTCCATTGAGATTGTGGACAATGGGAAAGGGTCGGTGTCCATTGGGATTGTGGTGAATGGGAAAGGGTAGCGGTCCATTGGGATTGTGGACAATGGGAAAGGTTCAGGGTCCATTGGGATTGTGGTGAATGGGAAAGGGTCGGGGTCCATTGGGATTGTGGTGAATGGGAAAGGGTCGGGGTCCATTGGGATTGTGGAAAATGGGAAAGGGTAGGGGTCCATTGAGATTGTGGAAAATGGGAAAGGGTAGGGGTCCATTGGGATTGTGGTGAATGGGAAAGGGTCGGGGTCCATTGGGATTGTGGTGAATGGGAAAGGGTCGGGGTCCATTGGGATTGTGGTGAATGGGAAAGGGTCGGGGTCCATTTAGATGGTGGTGAATGGGAAAGGGTCGGGGTCCATTGAGATTGTGGAAAATGGGAAAGGGTAGGGGTCCATTGGGATTGTGGTGAATGGGAAAGGCTCGGGATCCATTGTGATTGTGGTGAATGGGAAAGGGTCGGGGTTCATTGGGATTGTGGTGAATTGGGAAATGGTCGGGGTCCATTGGGATTGTGGTGAATGGGAAAGGGTCTGGGTCCATTGAGATTGTGGAAAATGGGAAAGGGTCGGGGTCCATTGGGATTGTGGTGAATGGGAAAGGGTCGGGGTCCATTGGAGTTGTGGTGAATGGGAAAGGGTCGGGGTCTATTGAGATTGTGGTGAATGGGAAAGGGTCGGGGTCCATTGGGATTTTGGTGATTGGGAAAGGGTCGGGGTCCATTGAGTTTGTGGTGAATGGGAAAGGGTCGGGGTCCATTGGGATTGTGATGAATGGGAAAGGGTCGGGGTCCATTGGGATTGTGGTGAATGGGAAAGGGTCGGGGTCCATTGGGATTGTGGTGAATGGGAAAGGGTCGGGGTCCATTGGGATTGTGGTCAATGGGAAAGGGTAGGTGTCCTTTGGGATTGTGGTGAATGGGAAAGGGTCGGGGTCCATTGGGATTGTGATGAATGGCAAAGGGTAGGGGTCCATTGAGATTGTTGTGAATGGGAAAGGGTCGGGGTCCATTGGGATTGTGGTGAATGGGAAAGGGTCGGGGTCCATTGGGATTGTGGTGAATGGGAAAGGATCGGGGTCCATTGGGATTGTGGTGAATGGGAAAGGGTCGGGGTCCATTGGGATTGTGGTGAATGGGAAAGGGTAGGGGTCCATTGAGATTGTGGTGAATGGGAAAGGGTCAGGGTCCATTGAGATTGTGGTGAATGGGAAAGGGTCGGGGTCCATTGGGATTGTGGTGAATGGGAAAAGGTTCGGGGTCCATTGGGATTGTGGTGAATGGGAAAGGGTCGGGATCCATTGAGATTGTGGTGAATGGGAAAGGGTCGGGGTCCATTGGGATTGTGGTGAATGGGAAAGTGTCGGGGTCCATTGGGATTGTGGTGAATGGAGGTGAATGGGAAAGGGTCGGGGTCCATTGGGATTGTGGTGAATGGGAAAGGGTCGGGGTCCATTGGGATTGTGGTGAATGGGAAAGGGTCGGGGTCCATTGAGATTGTGGTGAATGGAGGTGAATGGGAAAGGGTCAGGGTCCATTGAGATTGTGGTGAATGGGAAAGGGTAGGGGTCCATTGGGATTGTGGGGAATGGGAAAGGGTCGGGGTCCGTTGGGATTGTGGTGAATGGGAAAGGGTCGGGGTCCATTGGGATTGTGGTGAATGGGAAAAAGGTCGGGGCCCATTGGGATTGTGGTGAATGGGAAAGGGTCGGGGTCCATTGAGATTGTGGTGAATGGAGGTGAATGGCAAAGGGTCGGGGTCTATTGGGATTGTGGTGAATGAGAAAAGGGTCGGGGTCCATTGGAATTGTGGTGAATGGGAAAGGGTAGGGGTCCATTGGGATTGTGGTGAATGGAGGTGAATGGGAAAGGGTCGGGGTCCATTGGGATTGTGGTGAATGGGAAAGGGTCGGGGTCCATTGGGATTGTGGAGACTGGGAAAGGGTAGGGGTCCATTGAGATTGTGGTGAATGGGAAAGGGTCGGGGCCCATTGGGATTGTGGTGAATGGGAAAGGGTCGGGGTCCATTGGGATTGTGGTGAATGGAGGTGAATGGGAAAGGGTCGGGGTCCAATGGGATTGTGGTGATTGGGAAAGGGTCGGGGTACATTGAGATTGTGGTGAATGGGAAAGTGTCGGGGTCCATTGAGATTCTGGTGAATGGGAAAGGGTAGGGGTCGATTGGGATTGTGGAGAATGGGAAAGGGTAGGGGTCCATTGGGATTGTGGTGAATGGGAAAGGGTAGGGGTCGATTGGGATTGTGGAGAATGGGAAAGGGTCGGGGTTCATTGAGATTGTGGTGAATGGAGGTGAATGGGAAAGGGTCGGGGTCCATTGGGATTGTGGTGAATGGGAAAATGGTCTGGGTCCATTGTGATTGTGGTGAATGGGAAAGGGTAGGGGTCCATTGGGAGTGTGGTGAATGGGAAAGGGTCGGGGTCCATTGGGATTGTGGAGAATGGGAAAGGGTCGGGGTCCATTGGGATTGTGGTGAATGGGAAAGGGTCGGGGTCCATTGGGATTGTGGTGAATGGGAAAGGATAGGGGTCCATTGAGATTGTGGACAATGGGAAAGGGTCGGAGTCCATTGGGATTGTGGTGAATGGGAATGGGTAGGGGTCCATTGGGATTGTGGACAATGGGAAAGGGTAGGGGTCCATTGAGATTGTGGAAAATGGGAAAGGGTAGGGGTCCATTGGGATTGTGGACAATGGGAAAGGTTCAGGGTCCATTGGGATTGTGGTGAATGGGAAAGGGTCGGGGTCCATTGGGATTGTGATGAATGGGAAAGGGTCGGGGTCCATTGGGATTGTGGAAAATGGGAAAGGGTAGGGGTCCATTGAGATTGTGGAAAATGGGAAAGGGTAGGGGTCCATTGGGATTGTGGTGAATGGGAAAGTGTCGGGGTCCATTGGGATTGTGGTGAATGGGAAAGGGTCGGGGTCCATTGGGATTGTGGTGAATGGGAAAGGGTCGGGGTCCATTGAGATGGTGGTGAATGGGAAAGGGTCGGGGTCCATTGAGATTGTGGAAAATGGGAAAGGGTACGGGTCCATTGGGATTGTGGTGAATGGGAAAGACTCGGGGTCCATTGTGATTGTGGTGAATGGGAAAGGGTCGGGGTTCATTGGGATTGTGGTGAATTGGGAAAGGGTCGGGGTCCATTGGGATTGTGGTGAATGGGAAAGGGTCTGGGTCCATTGAGATTGTGGAAAATGGGAAAGGGCCGGGGTCCATTGGGAGTGTGGTGAATGGGAAAGGGTCGGGGTCCATTGGAGTTGTGGTGAATGGGAAAGTGTAGGGGTCCATTGGGATTGTGGTGAATGGGAAAGGGTCGGGGTCCATTGGGATTGTGGTGAATGGGAAAGGGTCGGGGTCCATTGAGATTGTGGTGAATGGGAAAGGGTCGGTGTCCATTGGGATTGTGGTGAATGGGAAAGGGTAGGGGTCCATTGAGATTGTGGTGAATGGGAAAAGGGTCGGGGTCCATTGAGATTGTGGTGAATGGGAAAAGGGTCGGGGTCCATTGGGTTTGTGGTGAATGGAGGTGAATGGGAAAAGCGTCGGGGTCCATTCGGATTGTGGTGAATGGGAAAGGGTCGGGGTCCATTGGGATTGTGGTGAATGGGAAAAGGTTCGGGTTCCATTGGGATTGTGGTGAATGGGAAAGGGTCGGGGTCCATTGAGATTGTGGTGAATGGGAAAGGGTCGGGGTCCATTGGGATTGTGGTGAATGGGAAAGGGTCGGGGTCCATTGGGATTGTGGTGAATGGAGGTGAATGGGAAAGGGTCGGGGTCCATTGGGATTGTGGTGAATTGGAAAGGGTCGGTGTCCATTGGGATTGTGGTGAATGGGAAAGGGTCGGGGTCCATTGAGATTGTGGTGAATGGGAAAGGGTCGGGGTCCATTGAGATTGTGGTGAATGGGAAAGGGTAGGGGTCCATTGGGATTGTGGGGAATGGGAAAGGGTCGGGGTCCATTGGGATTGTGGTGAATGGGAAAGGGTCGGGGTTCATTGGGATTGTGGTGAATGGGAAAAGGGTCGGGGCCCATTGGGATTGTGGTGAATGGGAAAGGGTCGGGGTCCATTGAGATTGTGGTGAATGGAGGTGAATGGCAAAGGGTCGGGGTCTATTGGGATTGTGGTGAATGGGAAAAGGGTCGGGGTCCATTGGGATTGTGGTGAATGGGAAAGGGTAGGGGACCATTGGGATTGTGGTGAATGGAGGTGAATGGGAAAGGATCGGGGTCCATTGAGATTGTGGTGAATGGGAAAAGGGTCGGGGTCCATTGGGATTGTTGTGAATGGGAAAGGGTTGGGGTCCATTGGGATTGTGGTGAATGGGAAAGGGTCGGGGTCCATTGGGATTGTGGTGAATGGGAAAGGGTCGGGGTCCATTGGGATTATGGTGAATGGGAAAGGGTCGGGGTCCATTGAGATTGTGGTGAATGGGAAAGGGTCGGGGTCCATTGGGATTGTGGTGAATGGGAAAGGGTCGGGGTCCATTGGGATTGTGGTGAATGGAGGTGAATGGGAAAGGGTCGGGGTCCATTGGGATTGTGGTGAATGGGAAAGGGTCGGGGTCCATTGAGATTGTGGTGAATGGGAAAGGGTCGGGGTCCATTGAGATTGTGGTGAATGGGAAAGGGTCGGGGTCCATTGGGATTGTGGTGAATGGGAAAGGGTCGGGGTCCATTGGGATTGTGGGGAATGGGAAAGGGTCGGGACCATTGGGATTGTGGTGAATGGGAAAGGGTCGGGGTCCATTGGGATTGTGGTGAATGGGAAAAGGGTCGGGGCCCATTGGGATTGTGGTGAATGGGAAAAGGGTCGGGGCCCATTGGGATTGTGGTGAATGGGAAAAGGGTCGGGGCCCATTGGGATTGTGGTGAATGGGAAAGGGTTGGGGTCCATTGAGATTGTGGTGAATGGGAAAGGGTTGGGGTCCATTGAGATTGTGGTGAATGGAGTTGAATGGCAAAGGGTCGGGGTCTATTGGGATTGTGGTGAATGGGAAAAGGGTCGGGGTCCATTGGGATTGTGGTGAATGGGAAAGGGTAGGGGTCCATTGGGATTGTGGTGAATGGGAAAGGGTCGGGGTCCATTGAGATTGTGGTGAATGGGAAAGGGTCGGGGTCCATTGAGATTGTGGTGAATGGGAAAGGGTCGGGGTCCATTGGGATTGTGGTGAATGGGAAAGGGTCGGGGTCCATTGAGATTGTGGTGAATGGGAAAGGGTCGGGGTCCATTGAGATTGTGGTGAATGGGAAAGGGTCGGGGTCCATTGAGTTTGTGGTGAATGGGAAAGGGTCGGTGTCCATTGAGATTGTGGTGAATGGGAAAGGGTCGGGGTCCATTGGGATTGTGGTGAATGGGAAAGAGTCGGGGTCCATCGGGATTGTGGTGAATGGGAAAGGGTCGGGGTCCATTGGGATTGTGGTGAATGGGAAAGGGTTGGGGTCCATTGAGATTGTAGTGAATGGGAAAGGGTCGGGGTCCATTGAGATTGTGGTGAATTGGGAAAGGGTAGGGGTCCATTGGGATTGTGGTGAATGGGAAAGGGTCAGGGTCCATTGGGATTGTGGTGAATGGGAAAGGGTAGGGGTCCATTGGGATTGTGGACAATGGGAAAGGGTAGGGGTCCATTGAGATTGTGGACAATGGGAAAGGGTCGGGGTCCATTGGGATTGTGGTGAATGGGAAAGGGTCGGGGTCCATTTGGATTGTGGTGAATGGGAAAGGGTCGGGGTCCATTGGTATTGTGGACAATGGGAAAGGGTCGGGGTCCATTGGGATTGTGGTGAATGGGAAAGGGTAGGGGTCCATTGGGATTGTGGACAATGGGAAAGGGTAGGGGTCCATTGAGATTGTGGAAAATGGGAAAGTGTAGGTGTCCATTGGGATTGTGGACAATGGGAAAGGGTCGGGTTCCATTGGGATTCTGGTGAATGGGAAAGGGTCGGGGTCCATTGGGATTGTGGTGAATGGGAAAGGGTCGGGGTCCATTGGGATTGTGGTGAATGGGAAATGGTCGGGGTCCATTGGGATTGTGGTGAATGGGAAAGGGTCGGGGTCCATTGGGATTGTGGTGAATGGGAAAGGGTAGGGGTCCTTTGGGATTGTGGTGAATGGGAAAGGGTCGAGGTCCATTGGGATTGTGGTGAATGGGACAGGGTAGGGGTCCATTGAGATTGTGGTGAATGGGAAAGTGTCGGGGTCCATTGGGATTGTGGTGAATGGGAAAGGGTCGGGGTCCATTGGGATTGTGGGGAATTGGAAAGGGTCGGGGTCCATTCAGATTGTGGTGAATGGGAAAGTGTCGGGGTCCATTGGGATTGTGGTGAATGGGAAAGGGTCGGGGTCCATTGGGATTGTGGGGAATGGGAAAGGGTAGGGGTCCATTGGGATTGTGGTGAATGGGAAAGGGTCGGGGTCCATTGAGATTGTGGTGAATGGGAAAGGGTCGGTGTCCATTGGGATTGTGGTGAATGGGAAAGGGTCGGGGTCCATTGGGATTGTGGTGAATGGGAAAGGGTAGGGGTCCATTGAGATTGTGGTGAATGGGAAAGGGTAGGGGTCCATTGAGATTGTCGTGAATGGAGGTGAATGGGAAAAGGGTTGGGGTCCATTGGGATGGTGTCCCATGTCCAAACTGTGTCTCAAAAGACTCTGTGAAGGTTTCCCACTGTGTGGGGGGGGGTGGGGGCGTGGGGGTGGGGGTGGGTGTATCAGTCTGACAGCTGCACACAGGGAGATTGAACAGCAGGGGGCAGTCACTGACAGCTCATTCTGAGCCGTGCTCTCACAGGGGTCAGTCACACACGAGGGAAATGCTTTATATGGTCCTCCTTCCATCAGCT
Organism: Chiloscyllium punctatum; assembly: GCF_047496795.1. Taxonomy (NCBI): domain Eukaryota; kingdom Metazoa; phylum Chordata; class Chondrichthyes; order Orectolobiformes; family Hemiscylliidae; genus Chiloscyllium; species Chiloscyllium punctatum. Next base: position 197,430 of record NW_027309972.1, read on the forward strand.
GACACAGCTCCACCCGATCTGGGCTTGACCTTCTGGGGTGCGAGAAAGTGCCATTTCCGAGCTCATTTCCTTCTCAAAGTCCGGACAGCGACCGACCCAGAGAGAGAGAGAGAGAGAGAGGTCCTCTTTAAAAGGGGTTCCTGATTGGGGGGTTGGGGGAAGAGAGGGAGAGAGAGAGACAGAGACTCCCCCTTTCTCACACGCACACCTTTGAACTACGTCTGCCATGTTGAAAATTGCCAGGTAACTGACAGCAATGGCGTTGACCATCTCCCTCAGCTGTTGGGGTGGTTTGTCACACAGCGGGGATTAGACATCCCGTACCAATGACCCCCCCCGATCCCCTCGGCTCTGTTGGGGTCACAGCTGACCGCACGGTTCCTCTCTCGGTCAGCTCCCCCCCAGCCGGCGTTCAGATAGGACCCCTTCTCCTGGTCCCTTTCGGAGGGGCCAACTTCACCCTCTCTCTGTCTCGGTTACGGTGAGAAAGAAAGACCCAGAGACAATCATTGTCTCTCACTCACACACACGTCGTCTCACTCACTCTCACACACACACACGTCATTCCACTCACTCACTCACACACACACGTCTCACTCACTCTCTCTCACACACACACGTCTCACTCACTCTCACACTCACACACGTCGTCTCACTCACTCTCACACACACACGTCGTCTCACTCACTCACACACACGTCGTCTCACTCACTCTCACACACACACGTCGTCTCACTCACTCTCACACACACGTCATCTCACTCACTCTCTCACACACACGTCTCACTCACTCTCTCACACACACGTCTCACTCACTCTCTCTCACACACACACGTCTCACTCACTCTCACACACACGTCGCCTCACTCACTCTCACACACACACGTCGTCTCACTCACTCTCACACACACACGTCGTCTCACTCTCACACATACACGTCGTCTCACTCACACACACACGTCGTCTCACTCTCACACACACATGTTGTCTCACTCTCACACACACACGTTGTCTCACTCTCACACACACACGTCGTCTCACTCTCACACACACGTCGTCTCACTCTCTCACACACACGTTGTCTCACTCTCACACACACACGTCATCTCACTCTCACACATACACGTCGTCTCACTCTCACACACACGTCGTCTCACTCTCACACACACGTCGTCTCACTCACACACACACGTCGTCTCACTCACACACACGTCGTCTCACTCTCACACACACACGTCGTCTCACTCTCACACACACGTCGTCTCACTCTCACACACACACGTCGTCTCACTCTCACACATACACGTCGTCTCACTCACACACACACACATTGTCTCACTCACACACACACGTCGTCTCACTCTCACCCACACACGTTGTCTCACTCACTCTCTCACACACACACGTCTCACTCACTCTCTCACACACACACGTCATCTCACTCACTCTCACACACACACGTCATCTCACTCTCACACACACACATAGAACATAGAACATAGAACAATACAGCACAGAACAGGCCCTTCGGCCCACGATGTTGTGCCGCACTTCTATCCTAGATTAAGCACCCATCCATGTACCTATCCAAATGCCACTTAAAGGTCGCCAATGAATCTGACTCTACCACTCCCTCGGGCAGCGCATTCCATGCCCCCACCACTCTCTGGGTAAAGAACCCACCCCTGACATCTCCCCTATACCTTCCACCCTTCACCTTAAATTTATGTCCCCTTGTAACACTCTGTTGTACCCGGGGAAAAAGTTTCTGACTGTCTACTCTATCTATTCCTCTGATCATCTTATAAACCTCGATCAAGTCACCCCTCATCCTTCGCCGTTCCAACGAGAAAAGGCCGAGAACTCTCAACCTATCCTCGTACGACCTACTCTCCATTCCAGGCAACATCCTGGTAAATCTTCTCTGCACCCTCTCCAAAGCTTCCACATCTTTCCTAAAGTGAGGCGACCAGAACTGCACACAGTACTCCAAATGTGGCCTAACCAAAGTCCTGTACAGCTGCAACATCACCTCACGACTCTTGAATTCAATCCCTCTGCTAATGAACGATAATACTCCATAGGCCTTCTTACAAACTCTATCCACCTGAGTGGCAACCTTCAAAGATCTATGTACATAGACCCCAAGATCCCTCTGTTCCTCCACCTGACCAAGAACCCTACCATTAACCCTGTATTCCGCATTCTTATTTGTTCTTCCAAAATGGACAACCTCACACTTGGCAGGGTTGAACTCCATCTGCCACTCCTCAGCCCAGCTCTGCATCATATCTAAGTCCCTCTGCAGCCGACAACAGCCCTCCTCACTATCCACAACTCCACCAATCTTCGTATCATCTGCAAATTTACTGACCCACCCTTCGACTCCCTCCTCTAAGTCATTAATAAAAATTACAAACAGCAGAGGACCCAGAACTGATCCCTGCGGAACTCCACTTGTAACTGGACTCCATGCTGAATATTTACCATCTACCACCACTCTCTGACTTCGACCGGTTAGCCAGTTTTCTATCCAATTGGCCAAATTTCCCTCTATCCCATGCCTCCTGACTTTCCGCATAAGCCTACCATGGGGAACCTTATCAAATGCCTTACTAAAATCCATGTACACTACATCCACTGCTCTACCCTCATCCACATGCTTGGTCACCTCCTCGAAGAATTCAATAAGACTTGTAAGGCAAGACCTACCCTTCACAAATCCGTGCTGGCTGTCCCTAATCAAGCAGTGTCTTTCCAGATACTCGTAAATCCTATCCCTCAGTACCCTTTCCATTACTTTGCCTACCACAGAAGTAAGACTAACTGGCCTGTAATTCCCGGGGTTATCCCTATTCCCTTTTTTGAACAGGGGCACAACAATCGCTACTCTCCAGTCCCCTGGTACCACCCCAGTTGCCACCCCACATATCGTCTCACTCTCAGCCACACACGTCGTCTCACTCACTCTCACACACACGTCGTCTCACTCTCACGCACACACGTCGTCTCACTCACTCACACACACATGTCTCACTTACTCTCTCACACACACACGTCGTCTCACTCACTCTCTCACACACACACGTCATCTCACTCTCACACATACACGTCGTCTCACTCTCACACACACGTCGTCTCACTCTCACACACACACGTCGTCTCACTCACACACACACGTCGTCTCACTCTCACACACACGTCGTCTCACTCTCACACACACACGTCGTCTCACTCTCACACACACGTTGTCTCACTCTCACACACACACGTCGTCTCACTCTCACACATACACGTCATCTCACTCACACACACACACATTGTCTCACTCACACACACACGTCGTCTCACTCTCACACACACACGTTGTCTCACTCACTCTCTCACACACACACGTCTCACTCACTCTCACACACACACGTCATCTCATTCACTCTCACACACACACGTCATCTCACTCTCACACACACACATAGAACATAGAACATAGAACAATACAGCACAGAACAGGCCCTTCGGCCCACGATGTTGTGCCGAACTTCTATCCTAGATTAAGCACCCATCCATGTACCTATCCAAATGCCACTTAAAGGTCGCCAATGAATCTGACTCTACCACTCCCTCGGGCAGCGCATTCCATGCCCCCACCACTCTCTGGGTAAAGAACCCACCCCTGACATCTCCCCTATACCTTCCACCCTTCACCTTAAATTTATGTCCCCTTGTAACACTCTGTTGTACCCGGGGAAAAAGTTTCTGACTGTCTACTCTATCTATTCCTCTGATAATCTTATAAACCTCTATCAAGTCACCCCTCATCCTTCGCCGTTCCAACGAGAAAAGGCCGAGAACTCTCAACCTATCCTCGTACGACCTACTCTCCATTCCAGGCAACATCCTGGTAAATCTTCTCTGCACCCTCTCCAAAGCTTCCACATCTTTCCTAAAGTGAGGCGACCAGAACTGCACACAGTACTCCAAATGTGGCCTAACCAAAGTCCTGTACAGCTGCAACATCACCTCACGACTCTTGAATTCAATCCCTCTGCTAATGAACGATAATACTCCATAGGCCTTCTTACAAACTCTATCCACCTGAGTGGCAACCTTCAAAGATCTATGTACATAGACCCCAAGATCCCTCTGTTCCTCCACCTGACCAAGAACCCTACCATTAACCCTGTATTCCGCATTCTTATTTGTTCTTCCAAAATGGACAACCTCACCCTTGACAGGGTTGAACTCCATCTGCCACTCCTCAGCCCAGCTCTGCATCATATCTAAGTCCCTCTACAGCCGACAACAGCCCTCCTCACTATCCACAACTCCACCAATCTTCGTATCATCTGCAAATTTACTGACCCACCCTTCGACTCCCTCCTCTAAGTCATTAATAAAAATTACAAACAGCAGAGGACCCAGAACTGATCCCTGCGGAACTCCACTTGTAACTGGACTCCATGCTGAATATTTACCATCTACCACCACTCTCTGACTTCGACCGGTTAGCCAGTTTTCTATCCAATTGGCCAAATTTCCCTCTATCCCATGCCTCCTGACTTTCCGCATAAGCCTACCATGGGGAACCTTATCAAATGCCTTACTAAAATCCATGTACACTACATCCACTGCTCTACCCTCATCCACATGCTTGGTCACCTCCTCGAAGAATTCAATAAGACTTGTAAGGCAAGACCTACCCTTCACAAATCCGTGCTGGCTGTCCCTAATCAAGCAGTGTCTTTCCAGATACTCGTAAATCCTATCCCTCAGTACCCTTTCCATTACTTTGCCTACCACAGAAGTAAGACTAACTGGCCTGTAATTCCCGGGGTTATCCCTATTCCCTTTTTTGAACAGGGGCACAACAATCGCTACTCTCCAGTCCCCTGGTACCACCCCAGTTGCCACCCCACATATCGTCTCACTCTCAGCCACACACGTCGTCTCACTCACTCTCACACACACGTCGTCTCACTCTCACGCACACACGTCGTCTCACTCACTCACACACACATGTCTCACTTACTCTCTCACACACACACGTCGTCTCACTCACTCTCTCACACACACACGTCGTCTCACTCTCTCTCTCTCTCTCACACACACGTCGTCTCACTCTCTCTCACACACGTCATCTCACTCACTCTCACACACACACGTCTCACTCACTCTCACATACACACGTCTCACTCACTCTCTCACACAGACACGTCGTCTCACTCACGCTCACAAACACACGTCGTCTCACTCACACACACGTCGTCGCACTCTCTCTCACACACACGTCGTCTCACTCACACACACACACGTCTCACTCTCTCACACACACACATCGTCTCACTCACTCTCACACACACACGTCGTCTCACTCACTCACACACACACGTCGTCTCACTCACTCACACACACACGTCGTCTCACTCACTCTCACACACACACGTCATCTCACTCACTCTCACACACACACGTCATCTCACTCACTCTCACACACACACGTCATCTCACTCACTCTCTCTCACACACACACGTCTCACTCACTCTCACACACACACGTCATCTCACTCACTCTCACACACACACGTCATCTCACTCACTCACACTCACACGTCATCTCACTCACTCTCACACACACACGTTGTCTCACTCACACACACGTCTCACTCACTCTCTCACACAGACACGTCGTCTCACTCTCTCTCTCTCACACACACGTCGTCTCACTCACTCTCACACACACGTCATCTCACTCACTCACACACACACGTCGTCTCACTCTCTCTCACACACGTCGTCTCACTCACTCTCACACACACACGTCGTCTCACTCACACACACACACGTCTCACTCACTCTCTCACACAGACACGTCGTCTCACTCACTCTCACACACACACGTCGTCTCACTCACTCTCACACACATGTCTCACTCTCACACACGTCGTTTTACTCACTTCACACACACACGTCGTCTCACTCACTCTCACAAACACGTCGTCTCACTCTCACACACACGTCGTCTCACTCTCTCTCTCACACACACACGTCGTCTCACTCACTCTCACACACACACGTCGTCTCACTCACTCTCACACACACACGTCGTCTCACTCTCTCACACACACACGTCGTCTCACTCACGCTCTCACACACACACGTCGTCTCACTCACTCTCACACACACACGTTGTCTCACTCACTCTCTCACACACACACGTCGTCTCACTCACTCTCACACACACACGTTGTCTCTCTCTCTCACACACACGTCTCTCACACACACACGTCGTCTCACTCACTCTCACACACACACGTCGTCTCACTCACTCACACACGTCGTCTCACTCACTCTCACACACACACGTCGTCTCACTCACTCACTCACACATCGTCTCACACTCACACACACACATCGTCTCACACTCTCACACACACACGTTGTCTCACTCTCTCTCACACACACGTCTCTCACTCACACACACACACGTCGTCTCACTCACTCTCACACACACACGTCGTCTCACTCACTCTCACACACACACACGTCGTCTCACTCACTCACACACACACGTTGTCTCTCTCTCACACACACGTCTCTCACACACACACATACGTCGTCTCACTCACTCTCATACACACACGTCGTCTCACTCACTCTCACACACACACACGTCATCTCACTCACTCACACACACGTTGTCTCTCTCTCTCACACACACGTCTCTCACACACACACGTCGTCTCACTCACTCTCACACACACACGTCGTCTCACTCACTCTCACACACACACACGTCGTCTCACTCACTCACACACACATCGTCTCACTCACTCACACACACACGTCGTCTCACTCACTCTCACGTCGTCTCACTCACTCTCTCACACACACACGTCGTCTCACTCACTCTCACACACACACGTCGGGGGAGAACTGCCAAGCACCAACAGTTGTAGACTGCTAACTAAATAGTTATGTGAAAGGGATGACCCAGTGGCTCATACTCCTGCCCTCACTGCGCGAGGGACCCAGGTTCAATTCCACCCTCGGACGACTGTGTGGAGTTTGCACACTCTCCCCGTGGGTTTCCTCTGGGTGCTCCGGTTTCCTCCCACAGTCCAAAGATGTGCCGATCAGGTGAATTGGCCGTGGGAAATTGTCCATCGTGTTTGGTACATTAGTCAGAGGGGAATGGGTCTGGGTGGGTGACTCTTCGGAGGGTAGCTGTCCATTTAAAAAAAAGGTTGTGCACTGGAACATTGAAGAGAAAACCCAGAGGAGAATCGACAAGCTGACTGGTTTTAAAATGTGATTTTTTTTGGGGGGGAAATCTTAATTGGGGTTTTTAAAAAAAAATTGGATCAGTATGGCAGAGGGGGAGGTAAAAGATAGGTTTAAGAGAGAGGAGTTGTGAATAATGGTTGTATTGCTCTCTGTTGGGCTTAAAAAACAAAATGGTTAATTTTTACATTAAATTGTGAAATCTGGAGTTGTTCTTTGCCCCTCGAGATTTAACAGAAGTGAGTAGGGTTTAAATTAGCAGAGGGGTTTACACTTTGCAATAGCCTAACTGGAAGCATTCCTGTCGGGGGTGGGGGGTCAGCTCCAGTCACTGCAACTCACTCAATTCTGTTGTCTTTGAACATGCCTTCAATCTCTTTTAAACTTGCGTCAATTTTACAGGGTTAAGTTCATAAGAATGTTGCTTCATTGGAACAGCATTTCCTTTCTCTATGTCTTACGTAATTAGATTAGTGTCGACCAGTGATTTCTACATATCTCCCCATGTAGTTCCAGGTCACATTTGTTTCCCTCTGAAGGTAACTCGATAATTTACCCCGATGTTTGAGAACCTGCACATTGCCCAACCTAATTTGAGAAATAACCAATACACAATCATCTCAAACTTGATTATTCACTCTGTGTCGTACCCAGTGACACAGTCTTTCCTTCCCTTTCAAATTACCCTTTCAGCATATTCACATGACACACATGAAGAGATCTCCTCTTATCTGCCGTCCTTTCTAAATAATTCTACTCACTCGATTTGCGAAGGCCCACGAAACCTGGTCCTTGAAAGATTCACCTACCACTGGGATGACCACTTATGTTTTATCGCTACTATCAAAATAATGAGTTTTTGAATTCTTGTCTTCTATCTGTATCATCATACGTTGTCCTACTTTTAAGTACTATCTCGGTAACTCACCTGGTCTATTTAAGCTTTCCCTAAGATTTAACACACACTCCAAATGTGTGATTTTTGAACTCTGACTCACCAATTTTCTCCTGAATTTATTTCAGTGGTCCTCTCATCTCATGCTTGAAAACGAATTCAAATGGACTAAATTTGGTTGATTCATTCGGTGCATCCCTAATGACCAAAAAGCACACTGGAATTTCTTTATCCTCGTCCTCTGGGTAGCATTAATGTTAAGCCCTCAATGTGGTATTTACAGTTTATTGCCAGCGTTCGAGTGCTCCCTGCGATTCAGGATGGTACGCAGTTGGATTTGAATCGCTTTATTCCTAAGTTAACCGTAACTTCCTTGAATAATTTTGATGTAAAATGTGACCTTGATCTGATTGTATTTCTGTGGGTATTCTGTATCTCTTGATAAAAAAAGAGTGACTCTTCTGCAATCCTTTTAACCATGCTACTGTGTAACGGAAAGGTGTCTGGAAATCTAGTTGCCACATCCACTATGGCCAACAAATACCAACTACCACTTTTGTTGTAGGTGGTGGTCCTAGGCAATCAATGAGGCTGTTGTATGAGGCTCCTCAAATACGGGAATGGGGTATGAAGGGTGCTGGTCAAAGTATTATTTATGTGTGCTGCAAATACTGAAGGGCCTGTTCGGTTTCTGAGATTCCCTACACAGGCTCACTGGAGCTGTGACCAATGCATCTAGTCATGCCAGAGGTTCTTGTCACTCGAGACATAGCAGTGAAGGTGCAGGGAAATGGAGAAAATGTGCCAGGGAGCCGAGGGACAGCAGCAATGCCTTCAGCAACTGAAGGTATCCTCAGGACATGGATATAGTACAGGGAGGCCAAAGATCGACTACCATCCAACCCATTTCCTTCAGATGAGCAAACCAACGGGCTGAGGAGTGGCAGATGGAGTTTAATTCAGATAAAGGCGAAGTGCTGCATTTTGGGATCGCAAATCTTAGCAGGACTTAATGGCGAGGTCCGAGGGAGTGTTGCCGAACAAAGAGACCTTGGAGTGCAGGTTCATAGCTCCTTGAAAGTGGAGTCGCCAGTGGGATAGAATAATGAAGGCGTTTGGTATGCTTTCCTTTATTGGTCAGAGTATTGAGTACAGGAGTTGGGAGGGCATGTTGCGGCTGTACAGATCATTGGGTTAGACCACTGTTGGAATATTGTGTACAATTCTGGTCCCCTTCCTATCGGAAAGATGTTGTGAAACTTGAAGGGGTTCAGAAAAGATTTACGAGGATGTTGCCAGGGTTGGAGCTATAGGGAGAGGCTGAACAGGCTGGGGCTGTTTTCCCTGGAGCATCAGATGCTGACCTTATAGAGGTTTACAAAATTATGAGGGGCATGGATAGGGTAAATAAGCAAGGTCTTTTCCCTGGGGTCGGGGAGTCCAGAATTAGAGGGGCATAGGTTTAGGGTGAAAGATATAAAAGAGACCTAAGGGGCAACTTTTTCACGCAGAGGTTGGTACGTGTATGGAATGAGCTCCCAGAGATAGTGGTGGAGGCTGGTACAATTGCAACATTTAAGGGGCATTTGGATGGGTATATGACTAGGAAGGATTTGGAGGGATATGGGCCGGGTGCTGGCAGGTGGGACTAGATTGTGTTGGGATATCTGGTCGGCATGGACGGGTTGGACCGAAGGGTCTGTTTCAGTGCTCTACGACTCTACGTGACATCGAGAGTGTGGCGCTGGGAAAGCACGGCAAGTCGGGCAGCATCCGAGGAGCAGGAGAATCGACGTTTCGGGCAAAAGCCCTTCATCAGGATTTACGCCCAAAACGTCGATTCTTCTGCTCCTCAGATGCCGCCTGACCTGCTGTGCTTTTCCAGCGCCACACTCGTCGCTCTGATCTCCAGCATCTGCAGTTCCCACTTTCTCCCAACGAGCGGACATGTCTGGCAAAAGCCAACCATGGCTTCACGCGCGCAAAAATGTTTTTGCGTTTTGCCTTGAATCGTCCCTTCCCTTCCAAGTGAACGTCCGTCGGTAATTCATGGAGTAACCACAACTCCTTTCTCATCCACTTGAGTATGCGACTGTCTCCATTCCCTGGTTAATACTTCATTTTTAACATCCCGAATGTCTGAAGGACACGGACGGGGAGTATTTCATTCGCTTAATCGAGTGGCGGGTAACAGTGCGTCAAGCACCGGGACCTCGTTCGGATAATCCGAAACCCAATTGATCGAATGTTGGATAATCAAGGCTCCTCTGTAGTTGCATTCTGAGCTCAACTCAGATTCTTCCCCTGTAGATGGTTCTGGCAAAAACTGCTTTCGGTTTTTTTTTGCATCTTTCTCCCGTAATGTTGAGGGTTCAGCGGTTAGCGCTGCTAACGCACAGCGCCAGAGTCGCAGGTTCGATTCCAGCCTCGGGCAACAGTCTGTGCGGAGTTTGCACATTTGCCCCCCCGTGTCTGTGTGGGTTTCCTCCGGGTGCTCCAGTTTCGTCCCGCAGTCCAAAGATGGATTATAGATTGCGTACAGTGTGGAAACAGGCCCTTCGGCCCAACAAGTCACACCGACCCGCCGAAGAGCAACCCACCCAGACCCATTCCCTTACGTATGACCCTTCACCCAACACTACGGGCAACTGAGCATGGCCAATCCACCCTAACCTGCACATCTTTGGTCTGTTGGAGGAAACCAGAGCACCCAGAGGAAGCCAGAATTGAACCCGGGTCCCGGGCTCTGTGAGGCAGCAGTGAAATCCCACGCAGGTCAGGCGATTTGGCCTTGCTAAGTTGCCCGAAGTGTTAGGTGCATTAGTCAGAGGGAATACGGCTCGAGTTGGGTTACTCTTCGGAGGGCTTGGTGTGCACTGGTTGGGCCGAAGGGCCTGCTTCCACAGCTTGGGGAATCGAATTCAGTTCATTTCTCTTAACTGAAAAAACCCACTTTGTCTTCCATCTGTTCCTGTTTCACTTCTTGGTTGGCTGACAGAAGGCAGAGTGGTTTTGGTGGACAGTATTCTGCCTGGAAGACAGTGTTGAGTGGGGTCCTGCCGGGCTCTGTTCTTGGGCCTCTGCTCTTTGTAGCTTATGTAAAATGACTTGGACGAGGAGGTTGAAGGGGCGGGTTCGTAAATTTGCAGATGATACTAAGGTCGGAGGTGTCGTCGATAGCATAGAGGGCTACTGCAGGCTACAACGCGACACAGACAGGACGCAGAGCTGGGCTGAGAAATGACAGATGGGGTTCACCCTGGATAAATGCGAAGGGATGCATTTTGGAAGGCTGAACTCGAATGCTGAAGATAGGATTAAAGACAGGATTCTCGGCAGGGTGGAGGAACAGAGGGATCTGGGTGTGCAAGTACATAGATCCCTCAAAGTTGCCACCCAAGTGGATAGGGTTGTTAAGAAAGCATATGGTGTTTTGGCTTTCATTAACAGGGGGATCGAGTTTAAGAGCTGTGAGGTTTTGCTGCAGCTCTACAAGTCCCTGGTGAGACCACACTTGGAATACTGTGTCCAGTTCTGGTCGCCCTACTACAGGAAGGATACAGAGGCTTTGGAGAGGGGGCAAAGAAGGTTTACCAGGATGCTGCCTGGACTGGAGGGTTTGCCTTATGTTGAATAAGCTCAGACTTTTCTCTCTGGAGAGAAGGGGGAAGAGAGGAGACCTGATCGAGGTGTACAAAACAACGAGAGGAATAGATAGAGTCAATAGCCAGAGAGTTTTCCCCAGGGCAGGATTGACTGGTACGAGAAGTCATCGTTTGAAGATATGAGGAGGAAGAAATAAAGGAGATGTCAGAGGAAGGCTCTTTGCGCAGAGAGTTGTGAATGCGTGGAATGTGTCGCCAGTTGAGGTGGTGGAAGCGAAGTCATTGGGGACATTTAATTGACAGCTGGACATACTCGTGGAGAGCAGTGAGTTGAGGGGTGAGTAGGTTAAGTTACTGTATTTTACATTAAGATTACATCAACATTTCGGGTGCAACCCTCGTTCAGGATTGGCAGAGAACCCCCTCAAAGTGGGCACCCTTAGAAGAGACTTTGCCGTGGTTAGATCCAAAAACAAAACTGCAGACGCTGGATTCCAGGGGCTTTGTCAACCCCCGGTCGGCATCACTCCCACCTTCAGCTGCAGCCCCCCCCCCGACCCATGTGGGGGCATCTACCCGGCCTACGTGCCCTGCCCTTCACGCCTCACTTGGGCACTGCCCACCGCCGCACGGTCCTAACCCACTCGCTCTCAATGACCACGGTCCATTGCTCCAGACCCTTGAAGCACCTTCGCCAAGACGGTCAACAGCGGTATTGACATTCTCTCGCAAGGTCGGAGGCTTTGTGCCATTAAAACGAAACGCTTTTCCAAGCACGCCAGTG